>NC_041005.1:10902500-11004257 GCF_004193775.1 Glycine soja
CCAGAAAAAAACATCTCTCAAAAAACCACAGAGAAAAACACGTTGTTAAAGTTTCATTTTGCCATATAGTCGAAACTATGTATGTGTCCTTAATAAGATTGTTAGTATCAATACATACAATCTCTAACTTAATGTAATAACACACTTTAGACTAGGTATATTTTACATAAAGGAGGTAATTGCATAATCCACTGGATCAACCTCTTTATTTGATAGCCTGTAGTCTTTTTCTTTATCAACAAATAACACATATTATTCATGAATTTTTTAAATAAACAATTTAATGAAATTCATATTATATATAATATGAATATGTTTCTTTTATGAATTATATATTCATTAAAATAAGAATATGTTACTTTTATTATTTAGAATTTATGTTTGAACTTCGTACAAAAATATTTTATAAATTTCAAACTAGTAAACATAATCAATGGCATTTTCAATTATCTCAATTTCTAAAAATAGAAACTAGGAAACTAAATAAACATGTTCTGTAAAACTTTAAAATATGACAGTAAATTTATTTTATATATATATATATATATATATATATATATATATATATATATATATACATCGAAATTATTCCTATTTTGACAAGGTAATGATAGTTTAGGGTTTTAAGGTTTTGCCCGCCAGATGTCCCAAAAACATTAACACCAGCCAATTATAAATATATCCAGTACTGCCTCGTAAAATTGGTATACACGAAAACAACATCGACATTAAGGCCCAGATAATATTATTTGCACTCTAAAATTTATTACATAACCTTTTATCTTCTAGTTTTGTCAAATTTTATGTGTGCAACTAATATTATTGGAAACTATAGTCTTTGTTTCTATTCCAATTTAAATGCTCTTGGGCAATTCAGGCACTTGACGCTTCGTTTGAGCATGCTAGGCACATTCGTTCTCTACATAAAGAAATTAACTATCTGCAATAACGACTTGCGGTGTAATTTTTCTGTAACGATGAAAACTCACAGTACCTTGCTAGAATATTTCTGAATAACAAGAAAACTAATTATTGGCAATATAGTATCAAATTTTTGCACATTAGCAACTGGTATTTAATAAAAATAAAGTGCGTGGTTTAGAGAATTGTAATTAGCTGAAGGTGGTGGTGGTGATGGTGGTTTGAATAATCCGAGATGGGGGTCAATGGGAATACCCGTCCTCTCAAATTTCGTGTCATAGACAAAGTTTGCAAAATGCCTTAAAATTAACTACACTGTCAGGAGGTTTTCCTCTTTTTGGGATGTAGGGTTTGTTCACTACTAAAATAATAATATTCTACAACGCGCATTCAACATCGGTGGTTCCAAAAACGATGTTATTTTAGAGACAATGGCATTTTAGTAAATAAGTGATTTATTTTAACAACGTTTTTGCAAGAAATGATGTTATTTGTGCGTTACAACATCGTTTTTGGAACACCGTTGTTGAACGGCAAGTAACATGAATTGTGAACAACATCGTTTTTTAACAAAAACGATGTAATTTATTCTATTCAACAACGTTTTTAAACAAACCCGTTGTGGTCTTGGGTTTTTTTTGCTTTTTATTCCTATCTGAACTTATTATCGCTTCTCTCTCTTTCGGGCAAAGAACTCCTCAATGAGGCCTGTAGGTCTTCTCCACATGTTTCTCTCTCCTTCACCCTCGATCCCTTCCTTTTTCCTCAAATTCCACGCCTCCTTCTCCTTGAAGACCCCGACCTCCACCTTTCGCGCCTTCTCCGATGCCGAGGAGGACGAAGAAGACGATGAAGAAGAAGACCAAGACTAAGACAACGTTTCTACCGACGAATACGACGACGTTTCGGGTGAAGCTTCCAACGAGGCTGACGTATTCCCTCAAATTCGACGTCGATGAGCTCGCTTCAGTCTACGACTTCCGCATCGACAAGTTTCAGGTTTGTTCACCGTTTGTTTTTGTTTCTCTTCGTTTTCGAGAAATTCGAAACTTGTGTGTTGAGGTCTTGATTTGTTTTTGTTGAGTTTCAGCGGCAAGCGATACTGGCTTTTTTGAGAGGCTTCTCGGTGGTGGTTTCCGCTCCGACGAGCAGCAGGAAGACGCTGATTGGGGAGGCCGCGGCAGAATGTGAGTACTTATTGACGACTGCTTTTCATGCAGTGTTGGTAATGTTTCTTCTAGAAGTGGACTTGTAAATGTTGATGTGATTGTTTTGGACGAAGTTGATTACCTTAGTGACATATCTCGTGGTACAGTCTAGGAGGAGATTGTAAGCATTATTTTTTGACTTTGCATGTTACATAGCTTGCTCAACTTCTCCTATTTGTTCATGCATATTAGGACAATTTCTGCAGGTTATTTATTGATAAACTTCATTCCCTAATCTAGGCCCCCTGCCCCTGCCTCATGGAATTTATAGTATTTCTGCAGTCTAGGATGTATGCTTTACTATAGATGTAAACGGCCTTCTATCTGTTTCTGTGGAAGAAACAACCACTGGTTATAGGAATGAGATTACCATAACTAATGACCAAAAAAGGCTTTCAGCTGAGGAGATTATAAGAATGATTCATGAAACTGAGAATTATCAGGTTGATGATAGGAAGTTCATGAAGAAGGCTAATACAATGAATGCTTTGGATGACTATGTTTACAAGATGAGGAATGCATTGAATAATAAGAATATCAGTTCAAAGCTTTGTTTACAAGAAAGGGAGAAAATCAAATTTGTAATTTCGAAGGTGACAGATTTGCTAGAGGGTGATAATCAGCCGTATGAAATAGAGGTGTTTGAGGATCATCTGAATGAGCTTGTGAACCTCTTTGATCGTGTCATTGGCAAGTTTGCTTAGATGTTTTTTAAGTTTTTATTTTTTGCAATGCTGAGATCTGTCATTTTGTTTGTATTGAATGCAAACTTTTCTAATTTATGATGTTGTAGTTTAATATATTTGTGCCTGACATGTTTTAAATTGTTATTATTGTTGACTTTGGCTTTTGTTATTGTTATTGAATTCATCTTTGGATCAGTTCACAAGAACAAGCTTTGCTATGCGTTGTTCATCTTTCTCTGAATGGATCTCAGTCAATATTGTTGTGGAAAGAAACATATGTTCAATATTGTTTCTTGTTTGTGCAATTATTTGTGGCTATATATATCAGGTACAAGTTTTTGCTGACATCATAATCATGTTGGAAAGTTATTCAGGAGTCATTAACTTGCAATTTTCTGTGCTTGGCCAATTGTTGTTGCAGTGTCCACCATTTCGGTTAAGCTACCAGGGGCTGGGAGAGCCCTTGTGCTTTGCAGCATTTGGGCCTTTTGCCACTTGTGCTTTTTATTTATTACATGGCAGTTCAAGGTTACCTCAGCTACCTAATTAGAATATCTTATAATATTTGATTTTTCATGGTTTTGATATGGAATGATTTGGACAGTGTGATGAACCATTTCCCCTTAAGTGGAACGGTTCTTTCAGCATCAATTCTTGTTGGCTTCACAACATCTCTTATCTTGTTTTGCAGTCATTTCCATTAGGTATATTCATTTTTTGAATTTTAATTTCCAATTTTTAGGAACTTTGATTAGGTGACATGTTTTTATTCACAACACAGGTGGAAGGAGACAGGGAGGTTGGGAAAATGTCACCTTTGGTAACTGCACTTTCTTTAAATTGAACTTTTTTCTAATCCATGTTAATGCTGTGAATCTACCTATGTTACTTATTTTCCATTTCTCTTTCAGGTTAGACTTGGCACTAAAAAAGGTGCAGAGGTAGTGAAAGGGGCAATCTTTATGCTCTATGCTATTTTGGTTGCTTTTGGTCTAATCAAGGCACTTCCTCTCACTTGTATAGTATGTACTTCTAAACTCAACCAATTTTTTGCATCTCATTCTTTATTTTTTTCCCTTCTTTAAAGGTGTAGCTGTTATTTTGGACCATGTGCTCATGATTTATTCTTTTGGTTATGAATATGATTGTGCTAGTTCCTTTGTGCATTGACCTTGCCGATGGGAAACCTAGTAGTTAGATTTGTCGAAGACAATTACAAGGCAAGTGAATTTTTCTTATAGACTTGTCTGTTGGTGTATTTCTTATAGTTTGCTATTAAACCTAAGTTGTATTCTCACATAACAAAAATAAGATTTTCATGGCTAAGTACTTCTGTGTGAGGCTTCATGCATTGTTTGGAGTTGCACTGGCTTTAGGACTAGTGCTGGCTCGAAAGAGTGTGGATGACCCTGGAAGACCCCCTGGCATTGTTCTTAGTGCTGCCACTTCTTTTTGGCTTCCTGTTCCTCCTAAACGAGTCTTTGACTTTCTTCGTGATGAAAACTCTAGGAATGAGGTATGTGCAAAAATTCCAAAAAGCTAAGTGTTTGTGCTAATTATTTTATTACGAAAACTTTTTTCCAACAAATGAAAAAAATAAATAACATTAGTAAACATAAATGTGTGTGTGAGAGATAATATGCAACATTGAAATATAATTGGGAAGAGAGATGCAAGCCTTTAGAAAAATTAAATATGGAATACAATCGTAGTATTCAAGTAAGGTACTGTCAAAATCCTACCTAAATTGAAAATCAAATAAAAATTTATAACTAATTAAAATCAAATAAACTTGGATCTTTTATAAGTTTGATATCATAAAAACTATTTCAATTAAATAATCTTTATTTGATTTTTTAAAGCCAACCTATCCAAATCAACTAATATTACATATGCAGTATGAATCTTTTATAAGATTTTAATGCATTTTAGATACGTGTTTAATGATTGTCCTTTTTTTTTGTTCCCTGCAGGTGCTTTGGTTTTACCCATTATACGTGTTTAGCATAGTTCTTAGCACAATTTGGTAATTAGCATATTTTGCTTTACACTACTAAAATAGAAGCCAATTGCGCAATCTTATTTCAAAGTTTCCTATTACTACTTCATTCTTAATTACATAAATGTACAGGTCTTTATTACTGTGTAAAAGAACATAAATGAACACGTCTCCATTTTTTTTGTTCCTTTACTAGTTTTTTCTTAATTACATAATTATTAATTTATTTTTAATTTGTTTCCATTAACACAACCTTTTTTTGGTTGGACAAAATTTTGAAAATTAATAAGATAATAATCTTTTTTATATTATTAATTAACCACATATGTAGAAGGTTATTAATATTGAAAATATAAAAAATGATCATTAATTAATCAATTTTTAATTGTAGGTTATTAAATATTTAACATCGTTTCTTAACTGAATATCGATGTCGAAAAGTGCTATTTTACATCGTTTCTTATGATAACACTGATGTAGAAGGTCTACCTTCTACATCGTTTCTTAACTAAACACCGATGTCGAAAAGCGTTATTTTACATCGTTTCTTATGATAACACTGATGTAGAACGTTTAACTTCTACATCGTTTCTTAACTGACCAACGATGTGAAAAAACGCTATTTTACATCGTTTTCTATTATAGCACCGATGTAGAAGGTTTAACTTCTACATCTCTTGGTATGTTAGGCCTGATGTAGAAAATGTTGACTTTCTACATCAGTGGTTGGAGGACCGATGTTGAAACTTTTAACTTTCAACAACATTCTATTCGACATCGGTTGACCACTGATGTTAAATGTCGATTTCCACTGATGTTGAAACTTCCTTTTCCAGTAGTGGTTGCAGCTTTTCCTCTTTTGGAAGAAACCTTCTGCAACTTCTCAAAAAATTAAACAAACCAATTAAAAGAATCTCATAATCTCATTCTTGGATTCATAAATTATTTATCACAATAAAGTGAGAAAAACAACATATTCACGCTTCAGAAGAAAATAATCTATATGTCAACAGCTTGATGATATGGGTTTTACCTCTCTTAGTGACAACAGCAGGTTTCCTAGATCATAATTATACGTACCCTATTAACAATAGTGTAGAGCTTAACATATTTTATAACTTACAATGGTGATTATACATTATCATCATCATCTTCTTAAATAAAAAGAAAAGAAATGTTTCAGATGTTTTTACCCTCCCACTTGGATTTTGCGGAGCAGAAAGAACATTGTGTGTAACTGTTCTTGTCGGATTCATGATGAGTACTCTTTGCATTGCTTCAGAAGGTTGTGTCCTATGCACACATTCAACAACGTAAATAAGAATGCCAAGTATACAAGGCCCTTAACTTGGGAAAAGAGTTTTATAAACTTCCAACATATATAATTATAGGAGTCTATACAAAACTCAGAATATATCAAATACTTCATCAATACTTTCACTTCTCATTATTTATCTATTTATAATGTCATATCTCGTATTATATTTATAGTTCTATTACTTTTCTTTTTCTTTCCCTAGTGCTCTTTTCTAATAAAAATTTAGCAAGTTATATTATTTATTTAATATTTTTCACAATATAATTCTTTTTTTTTTATCTCTTTTCATTATATTATACTTATGTACTCTCCTTTTCTAAGGATTAATAAGAATATATATTTAATTTTTCCCTCTTATTTTCACTGCATTTTTTCTTACTTTCTATCACATCACTTGTCACATTTTTCAATTTCTCAGTGTATTTTTTTCTTCTTTTTTCTTTCTTTCACTCCAATTAATAACAAATTAGGATGGAAATTCAGTATCTCCTTTGCTTACATCTCTCATGCTTGTAAATTTTGTTAACAATATTATTATATAAGAATAACTTCTCAAATATAAAGAGTGCTTTGCTTTTTACATTTTCTTCTTGGTCGATGCCGTATAAGAAAATCAACCGGAACACTTTCCAATATTCACTGATATGCTCATTTTACATGATGTAAGTGCAGGAGAAATCATAGATAACTTGCAGTAAATTACCTAGTCGATAAAGATCTAGAAAGTTCTCCTTTGTTGCCTTGAATATGGACTTCTTTTTTTACATTGTGGCTACTTATTGCACTCTATAAAAAAAAATCATTTTATCATTTAACTTTTTATTGAGAAAATAAAAATATAGATAACAATAAAGTGTGTTTTTTTAATTTATTATATTGTCTAAAAAACAATGTAAAAATAGTGTAAATAATTTGACGCGTGAATGAAATTATTACAGTAAAATCATATCATTGAGATGAAAATAATCTTTGTTGTTTCAGACGAGACGGAGGCAAAAAAAAATCTCAAATGAAAAATAAAAAATCTGATACGTTAAAATTGGTGTAATCTCAGGCACCCTTGAGTTATGTGTCTGTCATCTTGTGCTACTCTGCTATTGTAGATTAGGAGTGTTCATACTTTGATTTTATTTGTTAATCTGATTTGGTACTCCTTGGGACCTATTTATTGCAAAGTTAATTAATTATTAATTATCATATACAAATTAATGTACTGCTTATGCAGTTGGTAAAAAATATCATAGCATCCTTTTAGGCGAGAGTGTTAATGGTTATTGATAAAGGTTGATCACCACTATTGCACAAAGGCACCATTTTGTAGTCCATGACCATTAGGTATCATGACTTGGGAATGATGATGTTGATCCTGATTTTCATACAACGGGACGGGGGATGCCAATAAGAGATTATTGTTAACATAATGAAAATGTCATATTTGATAAATGGATATACTTATCGGTTTTAAATTGTTCATACAACAAATTAATTAAAAAAAAAAAAGAAATCAAGTTACTCTATGAGTAACTCTTTTTAAAGTTATTCCCTTCAACAGAAACTATATGTATATATTAAATTTTATTAGTTCAATAGCTGAATATTTTAATACTAACTCAACAATCGATATATTAAATTTTAAATAAATTTAATATTTGTATATATGTAGTTCTATAATCAACTTCTACTTATATTTTTAAGAAATACATTTTACATTAGATGAAATTTTTTAACGAAGTAATTATAAACCTCATTTATTTAATAAAAACTTTTAATTCAGCTATTTGATTAATAAAATTAACACACATAGAGATTGATAGATAGTTAGTTATTGGAAAGTGTATTTTGACCCTTCTCAATTGAAAAAGACACTAATTATTATTAGTTGTCCACTTTTAATTTATTTAGTTTTTTGACATCTCTATAAAGTAAAAGAAGAGATAATATCAATAAAATAAAAAGATAAATTAATCAAATGTAATTATATTTTTCTAAACTTGTGGCTATTTAATAAATTTTTAATTTGTATATAAAGCTTTAAATGACATTTTTTTTAAAACAAGTAAACAAAGTGGAAATTTGAGGACAAACATTTTCCCTCTTATTTTCACTGCATTTTTTCTTACTTGTTGATTCTGCATATTATTGAATGGTTGGAGCAACCTGAATAAATAATAAATAGTTCATACATTTTGTCGGTAATTAAGTAGTTAATCAAGTAATTGCAATAAGAAGCATAGGAATGGAATGATACTGCGTGTGGGTTTGGGTGTATGGGTTTGTGTGTATTGTGCACCATAGAAATCGGGAGCAAAGAATAGGTGGTTTTCAGGTCTAAAGATTAAAAATTCAAATTCAAACGATGTCATTATGAGTACAAGAAACATCTAAAAAATATTTAATTCTAAATTTAAATAATTAATGCGTGCTTAAAAAGAAAGTTTAAATAATTTATGAATTCTTGCTATAGAAGCCAACAATTTATTAGGTACCATTAAGATTTAAAATTGTGGGTCTCACACTTACAGAGAAATGAGGCCCATTGTGGGACTAACAATTTTCTTATCTTGTAGGGTAATATTTTCAAAGGATAGGAATACTTGGGTAAGTATTAAGTACCAGTAGTTGAAAAAGTTAGATGTCACCTTGAATCCCATGCATGCAAGTCTTTGAGGTGTTACAAGTTGTCCACTTGAAAATCCTGTTTCAATCCTTGGCCCCATTAATACCTGCAAATAAGTCAAAATATGGACAACAAAAATGGTCACTAAGAGTAACAAAAAGAAAACCCTATATAAGCAATGCAATTAACCTTTTTTTTTCTTGCACAACAAAAAAAGTATTTATATATTGATAGCAAGGCTTTGTCACAAGAAGTACAGAACCCCGCATCTAGGTGACATGCCCAAAATGCACCTGAAAATTAATGATAATCCTCTGCATTGTACAATACAAGTACGTACGTGGCATCTAACAACAACCCAACCCACACCACAACTTAACTAACGAATTTGCATAAATCAACTAATATATGCACCATATATACAATGATAGCTTAAACTCTTTCACGTAGGCCTTGCACCTGCTCCAAGCTTGATATTTAATAGAATCTAACACCTCCCTAGCTTCCAGACTTACTTCGTTGAAGATGATATGGTTCATATGCTTCCACAACGACCATATCATTGCAAATCACAGGCCCCGACACACATCTAGCCTTTGCCCCAGGTAAAACTCTGAAATGTTGAGAAAAATGTTCCTTACACTCCACATGTAGCACCCTTATTTTCCCTAACCATACATAGCATCTTTGTCAAATTTCATGAGAAAAGCAGCATTCAATTAACAAGTACTTTGCAAATTCCATGCCTAGATTGCAGAAAACACAATTAAGACTAGTTCCATCTTGTAATAGGTTCATTCTCCTCAAGTTATATTTAGTTTGAATCCTGTTATGTCCCACCCTCCACAACAAGCCTTTAAACTTTGATGGAACACGTAAATTCCATATTTGGTTAAAGAAGGAACAAACATCTCCCAACCTATCTTAATTAATGATGCATAAACCTCTTTAACAATGAAGGTTTTTGCAGCATTATTCTTCCACACCCATCCATCTTTTCCACCCACCTTTGGCTCCCAACCCTCCGAAGCCTCCTCCAATTGTTGCACAATGGGTATTTCCCATTGTAACCACAACCGTCTCTGTAACATTCTAATTTTTGTAATCTAGTTTAAAAAGAATTGTTATTTATAAATAAATAGAGTTTTAGAAAAATGATGAGATTTTATAAATAAATAAATAAGGAGATATAATTATTAATTAAAATAATGATTTGAGAGAAAAAAAATATTTCATTTATTTGTTTGATAGAAAATAAAATAGAATTTGTTTTTATAAAATAAATAAATAAATAAATATAGAGTAAATAATAGGCTGAATACCCTAGGTATAAATAGTTATCTTAAGTCAGGTGCCTCTTTTTGGTCTCATTTTCGTTTTTTCCTCTTCTCCTCTCAAAACCTTTTCTTTTTTCCGCAGCCCACCAAACATGTCTCAGAAAAACGATTATCTCGGACTCGTTCACCGTTGGATCGTCGTGAAATTTGAGTACCATGTTCGCCACCCAATTTCAAACATTCTCACCGTTGGGAATTTCAAAATCATATCTGAGCTTAGAGGAAAACCCTTCGCATTGTAGCATTTCAATTTCCCGCAGAAACCCAAAACTGTCTCGGTAAAACTACGATCCCGATTTCGTTAACCGTTGGATTTTTATGAAATTTGGATATGTTGTTTTAAATTCAGTTGCGCACACTTCCACCGTTGGGATTGTTGAGATAATATTAGTGGATGGAGAAAAAGGAATCTCATGAAGACAGTACAAGTGGAGGTTTCAATCTCTTCTCCGTCTCTCTGACATTTGGGAATTCTATCGGAGCAGCCGGAGGAATAACTGAAGGAATCTCAGGGAACCGCTATAGATGTTACTATCGTTAGCTGAAGACACGTGAGTCCGCTCAGAGGTAAGGGATGAGTTTATCGCAATTGGGGATTAGAATGAACATGTGTAGGGATCCTTAGAGAACTAAATTTGGGTTTATTTTGGGATGTTTATTGAATTATAATTTTCTCTTTATGATTATAAATATAATATTATTGTGTTCTATGTACCAATTGATGTCCTGATGAGAATTGATTGATAAACTTGAGTGCTCTTGATGTCTTTGTGTTTAACCCAAGAATTTGATTAATTGATTTTGATATAATTGTGAGAAACTATTTCAGGGATTTTACACCCCATGTTGTGATGAAATCTTTTGTATAAATTGTTATGTTGAGATTATGAAATGATGATTCAAACTGTGAGTATGTGATAAATTGAACATGTGACGGATGATGAAATACATGTGTATTGAGATGAGATGTGTGTATTGAGTTGTGAACTATGAATTGTACAATCACACAATTGTAAGACCCTTTAAGGGCGACGAGTATTGTGATGGGATCCACTGTGGGAATCCGACGAGTTAAAATGATTTTGAAAACAATTGAGTAGATGTGTGTATTGCATAGTTCATAGGTAAAGTGTACATGATTCATGAGGTGTGATAACATGTTAAATTGAGATTATACCATTGTGATTGGGATTAAGTGTATGTGATAAATTGAGTATGTATATGATTGAGATATATATGTGCATTGAGTTGTGAACTATGAATTGTACAATCACACGATCATAAGTCCCTTCAAGGGCGACGAGTTAATGCTAAGTCCCTTTTAGGGCGACGAGTTGATGTTAAGTCCCTTTTAGGGCGACAAGTTGATGCTAAGTCCTTTTTTGGGCGACGAGTTAATGTTAAGTCCCTTTAAGGGCGACGAGTTAATGATAAGACCCTTAAAGGGCGACGAGTTAAAATTATTTTGAGAACAATTGAGGAGTCGTGTGTTTTGTACAGTTCATAGATAGAATCTGTGTGCTAAAATAATTTTAGGGGTTGGACCTGAATCAGGAGGGAGAGGCCCTGACGGACTCTTCGGAGTGTAGGCCTTGGGGGTCACCGGGTTTGAGTGCTCCTTTAAACCTATGTTGATCCCATATGGTTGGAGCATTCTCGCAAAACATCGTGACCCTGACTGGTCTCCCTATGATCTTACTTAGTGAGAGTGACCTGACAAACCCATTGTGTGGTGTGTCTTGTTATGTACTCCTAAGCGCCCCAGGGTGGTTTTTCACTGATATGGTACCACATTGCATATAGGCTTGAGTCTTAGCATAATTGTCGCATACGCTTGCTAATTGTTTATTATGAAATTGATGTGTTATTATGTCTTGATCGGAGTGTGTGATTCCTGTGAATAATGATTGATGATTGAAAGGTGTGATTGATGGATGAAAAGTGTGATTGATGAATGACAAAGTGATGAAATAATGTGAGATATGCTAAGTAAATTGTATTTGGCTACTATATGTTGTGTTGTTTCTCTCTAGTAGTTAGCAATGTGATAACTCACTCCCGGTTTGTTGTTTGTGTTTGGATCCTGTGATGATCTTGAACTTTGTGTTCGGGGAAGCAGATGAATAGGTGGATGACTATGAAGAACCTCATGCTAGAGGACACGGGAACACCACGCTCTGATAGGATGTGACATTAGGATATAGGTTCTATATTAATTGTATGAGACTTATATGACTTTCTTTGAGTCGAGATGACTTTATTATTTATTTGGACAAGTTTGAATATGATGTAGAAGAAAGTGAATGTGAGCCTTTTACCCATTTGAAAAGCTTATATTTAAAAATGTTTTAAAAATACTTGTAATTAATATTTGAATTTTTATTCCTTTATTAATATATATATGAGGGGTAGAGGGTGTCACAGTCTCCATGAGAAATGCCATGACCACACTCCACCACACCAATCAGCAGCCTCCCACTGGATTTAAATCTCACACCAATCACCACACTCCACAACCGTCTCCTAACCACTCTACTTCCCAAAAGCTCACCTTATTTCCACCTCCCACTCCTCTACCTAACCCGGATTGCAACCACCTAAGCTCATTTTTCAAAGATCTCACAATAAGTCAAAGTATCGCACCACCATTGAGCTCCCTTCACCGCACCCCCACCCTTGATATGATAATCCAAGTTCCCAAGCTCATATTTTTGTATAAGGACCTCTCTCCAAAGACATATTTTCTCACTGAAAAACATCCATACCCATTTCCCCTCTAAGGCCCTATTAAAAATTTCAGTTTTTAATACCCAAACCCCCATACTCCCACGATTACACATGACTTCCCATTTTACCCAAGACACCTTTTGTTCCTCCTTTACCCCCCACCTCCCAAAAAAAAAACCTTTGAATTATATTTAAAATATTTTCAAGCTTTTTGGGAATTTTGAAAGAAAAAAAAAGTATATGGGTAAAGAAGATAAAACCGGTTTTATCAAGTAAATCCTCCCACCAAATGATAACTGCCTCCTCCTCCAAGATGGCAATTTACAAGGCCCAAGTAGTTGAAAGGAGTGGACATTGTTGCACAATTCAATACTCTTGCAACTCTTCTAAGAACATTCTTTTCCACATTTATACCCCAAGCTACTTTTGAAGAAGTTCAATTTGAGATCGGAAGCCAATTCAAAACAAAGAAGTATGACCTTCAAGGTAATAAATTCTAAGATAGAATCCTTGAAGAAGAAAATGGTAATATCTTGCAAATTGTAAAAGTGAAACCTTCAAGTCACCCCTCCCAGTATCCACCCTGAACAATTTTTTCCTAGCCCTTTTTGTGCTATGAATTCCTTTGTGGGACCACCATTCACAAGAACAAAAATAAAGGATGATTGAAGGCAACCCACACTCATCCAATCCATTTGCTACAAAAACCCATCCTATGAAGCATGTAAGCTAGGAAACTCCATCTCATCATGTCACAAGTCTTTTCAAAATCAAACTTAACTATAAGATAAGCTCTCTTCTTAGTCTTCACCTCATGTACAACCTCATTTGCAACTAGTATTTCATGCAAAAACATCACATTAACATTTTAACTAGTTGTGATAAGATATAAATTACATAATTCATAAAATGATAGGAAAAACTTACGCAAGCATATTCTCATTTTCCATGTTAGGAAATTGGTTCAAGTAACCTGTGTGATTCAAATCCTATCCTTGAATGGACGAAACAACTGTTAGAAAAATAAAATAAAAAATGAAAGAAATAAATAAGAAGAAGATCCACAGTCTTAAATTAAATAACAAAATAAAAGTAGCAAAATAATTTGATTGACATCACATAAATCAACAATGCAATATATATCATACAATAAGAACAATGAAAATAAATTAGGGGAAGAAAGATATAACCTGAGTTGAAGTGCGTAAACGTTATCCTTAGAGAGAAAACGCCCTATTGCATTGGTAGGAAAATTTAATTGCGCTCCTCTCCCAAAATACGACAGCCCGTTGGTTTCGTTCATGTGCAGCAAAAGGATCCTCGAACCTTATGAACCCCAATGTTCTTGCTCTCAAAAATAAGTTTTTTAAAGGAAGAGAAAGAGAAGATATTTGGGAGAAAGGAACGAAAGTTATCTGCTTGTGTTATCTTTAGAAAAAAGGAAAGAGATATATATAAACACAGACCACATATCACCTTGTGCAACAAACAAAATATGACCATTGAAAATATGACATTTGAAAACTAACCTACAATTGTCACAACAAACGTAACAAACTTGTTGACTCATTAAAATAAAATCTTAACAAAATCTAAAATAAATATTTTATTTTATAAAATAGAATTGATATAATTAATATATATTTATAAATTTTAAATTAAAACACAAATATTTACCAACAACAACTTCTTCCAACATCAATCTCTCCTAATTAAATTATGTATTAAAGAATGTATAATTACTTGCCATCTCAAGATAAAGATATATATATATATATATATATATATATATATATATATATATATATATATATATATATATATATATATATATATATATATATATATAAAAGAAACATCTTAAGATACACTATATAATAATTAAATATGTGTGTATTACGTTTTAGATTGGATATAAATTCATCACGAATAATAAATTTACTGTGATAAAAAAGGATGACTTTTTTCTCCTAGTAAACAATCTACAAATCATTTCACTCTCTAATTTCATTTTTCTTTTTTATCCTTTTCTTTTTTTCCACTTTTTTTTTTTTACTTTCATCCCTAAACCAGAGGTATCCTAAATGACCATTCTAAAAAAAAATGCATATATAGTAATACCTATAAAATTAAATTATAAGGAAAGAGAATGAGTGACAAAGTTAGTGCTTACGACAGGTGTAGGAACGACACTTATAGCTCGGTTATTGTTTCCTGAACATTTTTGGTAGGAAGATCAGTTTGAAAGTTAAGAGATTCCATTAAATTAAATTTGCCTCTTCAAAACCATTGTCGAGACTATCGAAAGGGAAAGTGTTAGTAGGTTATCTATGAAATCGTCGTGAATGTACACACCAAGGGCTTTCGGGCTTAGAGTACTCCCCATCCATGTTGTTCAGTACATCGTCCATTTGTTAATGACCAAAGAGAGGAAAGAGATTTAGTCAAATAATAAATTAATAAGAACAAAAACGCAACAAATTTTCTCTTGTAAAATAGCATTTAGTGGATTGAAAGGCAAGGGTAGGGACATTTTGGTAATCAATTTTCATTATGTCTTACATTTGAATTGTCATTTATGTATGCCAAAAAATATTATAAAAAGAATGGGGCAATTACAATCTGTTAAGTACATTTATATTTTTTTATTTAATTACTACATCTATTTGTCCTAGACATTCTTTATCTTATTAATTTACTATTACTACATGGACCCAACACTGTTGCCGAGTTACCTCCTCTCCTTTTCGTGCCCTTTTTTCCTCATTGGTTCGTACAACCTTTACGTATGTGTTCTTCTTTCTGTATATCAGCTTCTTGAACCATCATGCAATTCTTTTCAGTTTCTCCAATCTATTATTGTCTTAAAAGAAAACTTCAATTTAAACCTTTAAAGTTACATTGATGAAATACTTAAAAATAAATAAATTAGGCACCCAATAAAAATAGTACTCTCGTATCTGGGAGCTTGATTAAGGTTTCAAAAAGACCAACTAAAGTGGAGTTTGAAAATTTTCTATAGAATTGTCTGTTTTACTTATGAAAAGAAATGAAGTTATAATGTTGGCTCGGGTGGTAAAAAAAAGAAAGAAAAGAGAAAAATGTTGTGAATTGGATTTTTTCATCAACAAAATTAACAATTAATAATTAATATTTATGGATGATAAAATTAATTTATTAAAAGAAAGTTACATGTTTTATTAACATATTCAGTTATGGTTAGCACCCAGTTTTTCAAACAGAAATCCTGAAGACATTTAAGTGAACCCATTTTTTGATTGTTCAATATTATAATTTATTAGTCAAAATCTCTTTTCATACAAATCTTTACTACTTTTTTTCTTAACAAATGGCCCTCCATTTTTTCAAAAGAAAAAAAATTTGCTTTTGTATTCTTCCTTACAGATACAAACAGGCTCTGTGCTTGTTATTCAAAGACAATAGTAAGTATTTATCCATAAACATTTTATCTAACAAAATATCGTTGTTCATAATTTTTGTTAAAAATATAAAATTATTCAAAACATTCTAATATCTTAAAATTTTAAGAAAACTCATCTTTGACATTTATCAAAACTTGTAAACTAAATAGTAGCGAATTCAATCCTCGCCGTTCTCCTTGAATAAAGCTAATTAAAGTTCAACTTAATTTGTCAAAAAATAATTCTATTTTGTGATTTCACTTAACCATGCATGTAAATCATATTAATCCGCAATAACTTCTAGTCGGAAATGAAAAACAAAATGCACGGTAACACCATATCTGCCCATAATTTGTTTGTATAGAAATTCATAACCATTGTTTCAATTTAGAATGTTCAAACTAAAGACACTCAATTTGTCCCACCATGTCATTGTTGAGAATTCGGAAATTATTCAATTCAACTGCTCCACCGGATTCCTGGAGCTTAAGACTTTCAATTCGGATTTTCAGGCACTTCTTCGGCTGGTTTCTCTGCTGTGAAGAACAACATCATTCTTATATATCGATATATATCTAGTAGCTTTTTAATCTGAAAACGTAAATCTGGCTTGTAATCTTATAATGTAATAAATAAAAGATTTCTATAATGAATAATGATTCATGCGGTATAACTAATTAGAGGTAGAGCATCACTCTTAATTTGCCGAATTGTTACAAGAGAGCTAGTAATAGTAATTACCGGAATTTGCGTTGAACAACCTGAGAATGGGATCAATTGGAACGCCAGCCCTCTCAAATGCCGGGTCATACATAGCATTCAGTTGTTCCCTGAAATTAATTTAAAACCATGAAAGTATTCAATTTTGTTGTACTCAATAATAAAACTGAAGGAAAATGAAGGAGGGACCCTACGATGCTACCATGCAACCAGAGAAAGCAGGAGATAGAAGAAAGAAAATTGTAGATATAGTATGCAATATGAAATATAGAATGAAAAATGTCAATGAGCTGAATATATACACTCTGAAGGTGTCCATGTATCATTATTCGTTAGTCAGAGGAGGGGTTTCTTGGGTTCTGATCTTCCCTGATCACCACACCATCAGAAGTGTTGTTTCCTCCGGATAAAGGTGTTTTCCCAGGGTTACCCCTCTGCAACAAATCAAAATAAACCAAGCAGAATAACCACAAAATTCCATTTTGTTTCCACAAAACAAAACAACAACGTCTTCATGCATGGCCAAGAAAAAAGGTCACCTTTCGGCGCTTATAAGGAGGAAGAGATGTCTGGCCTGGTTCAAAGTGTTTCCGGGGACGACCGCGACGTGGTGGTTCTCGCTGTCCCTGTTGTTCATGTGCAATTTACCATGTTTAGTTTAATTTTCACACAGCTTTTTGCAGCTTTCTTCTTCTTCAAATATGGTAACTATTGGAGGAAGTGAGAAATCGAAAGTGGGAACTAGTGTGTCTTGTAAATAAATAAAAATAAAGGCCAGTAAAAATACTCTAAGTGTACTAGACCCTATGTTGTTGTAGAGATAATAAGGTTTTCAATAGCAATATATGAACACCTCTGTATTACGAAACTGTATTGTTATGAGGCAAAGTATACAATAATCACAAAAAAACATCATCAAAGAGCTACAAAGAAAACTTATGAAAAAGATAAAAATAACAACTCAGATACTTTTCATTAATAATAATAGATAAAAATGAATATATTTATATAATCATGTGAGATATCAATGAATAGATAGTAATTATTCAAAGTGTTAACATCATATTATTTAACAAATAAAATAAATACTATATAATTCATAAATATCTAACTTAATATTATAAAAATTTTAAACTACTTAATTATTCTTCTTTTGGACTTCTTTGGGTCCATCCTATCCGTGTATTAACTCTTGTTATTTTTTTTCTCTCTCTTCATATTTAAAAATGATTTTTGGACACCCAACATTAATCTTTCTCTTCTCTTTGTTCTATTTTGCACATCACTCATCATACTTATAAGTGTTAACTAGCATGGAGAGATACATGCAACATTTTCCTATGGTTTACAATCCAAGTATCCTGCTGGCTGAGGTGTGGACCCGCAGATATTTTAACCAAACTAAAACAGTCATTCTATATTATCATCGCTGTGATAAAAAGGCAAGTGACTAAGAAATTGTTACCCTTGGATTTTGCAGTAGAGTAGAATATGAACCATAGGAACCAAACGTTGATCTGTCATTCTGATTCAGCATGCTTAGACCTGGCACTGAAGTTTGAGCCCTAGTACGATTCAACAATGGTAATAGTAATATTGTTAACATATATACTATAGCCTAGTTAATAAAAAAATGGCATGGCTAACTTGGGCATATATAATATTGTTAGCATCACATAGAAGAAAAATAAAATGCCGAATTGAAAAATATGATACCTTAAAAGACTTGCAAATTGAGGCGGCCATGTTGTTATCTTTTTATACCTTAAAAGGCTTAAAAAATATGATACCTTAATTAGGTCAGAAATAGTTTTTGCCAAAACTAAAACCAACTGATTATCCACTAAAAGCCGCCATGTTGTTATCTTGTTGATATCTTGTTATTTATGGACTGCTCATTGTCTTCTATAAATGAAGAGCTTAGAGTAGTGAAGAGAAGTAAGAGAGAAGTTTCTTCAAGAGAAAAGGACAACCTCCTAAAGGGAGCGAGGGACAAGCCTCTCCAAAAATGAGAGAGAAATATTATAACACTCAACTTCCAACTTTCTTCTCATGATACATTTTAGGGGGCTTTTTCATACTATGTTGAAAAACATAGGATAGGCTAAAAGAGAAGAGAAATTCAGAGTTCAGATCAGTATAGATGGATTTGATTGAATGTGCGAGAATTCTATTACTAATCATACAATGTGACTTGTATATAAGATTAAATACAACTAATTACCAACCAATTCTAATCATGTGTAACTAATTAATTCCAAACTAGGTATAGCATTTTGTAATCCTATCTCCAACATATTATACTCCTTTCAAATATTACTATGTAATTATCAAATTGTTCTTGGGTGTCAATTATGTCCTAGGAATTTATAGCCTAATTTATACTACAGGACTATTTTTTTATATGAAATAAACTAAGTTAGATTTTATAAAAATCTATTTTAAAAAATTAAACCTATCAAGTCGACCAAAAAAATAAAAATTTGTTAGTATTTATTATTGTATTAAAATCATATATTTATTTACTTTGTAATATTAAGTATTCATCTATATAGAGTATGGAGTTTATGAACTTGTTGAAGGATATATTTACATCCTATTTAGAGACCCTATAACAAAAGAGACTTTTAAATAAGTTATCATGAAAGTTATATTAAATCTTAAAAATATATTTATATTATATTAACAAGATAGTTTTTTTTTTAAAAAACAAATGAACAAATTAAATAGTCTTGAATTTTATAAAGTTTAACCTAGTTATTTTCACCTGCTTTATGCCTTGAACAATACATGTTTTAATTTTCAAAATGTTTAATTATATTTTTAGTTCTACAAATTAGGAAATATGTTATTCTAACCTCAAATAAAAAAAATCATTTTGTACTACCTCAAGTATCTCAAATTTTTGAGGAGGGACTAAAAAAAGTTCAAATTTGAAGAATTAAAAGATACAAAATTTTATTTTGAAAGTAAAAAATAGACCTTTAAATTGAGGGACTAAAAGCATAATTAAAACTTTTTAAAATTAATAGTTGACGAGTGTTTTTTGTTAGCCAATTAACCTTCTTAAAAATAGGTAAAAACCTACATAAATCTATAGAATGGGACAGACTGTTAAAATAATAAGTCAAACAAAATTCAAAGTTGGACTTAAAAGAAATTATGATAGATGATAAATCCAATTTGACTCAAGAATTTTTTTAAATAGATAAAATTTATTTAACAAATTTTTGTAAGTCCAACCTATTCCCATCTTTGAGAAACCAATTTAAAGAGGTTATATTGTTGTGTGTGTGTGTGAATTTCAAAGGGAATGTATGTAAGTAAAAGTATAATTTGTTAGAAATAATAATAGAATTAGAAAATAAAAAATTGTGAGTTACTATTAGAAGACAAATGAGTGTGAGTTAATAAGTATTAAGGGATATTATTTTTTGTAACTACTATGTATTGAAAGATTTATGACATTATGCTCATTTAGTGTCTTAATTGAATAATTATGTCATGCTTATGGGTTGCTCAGCTATAAATAAAGCATCAAACCATGTAGCCAAACGTACCAAATAAAGAAAATCTTCTCTATAATATCTAGTCTCTTCTTTTTTTTCTAACAAAATGTCACTTAGTAACAAGCAATGGCAATAGCTTGAACTTGTTACAATTCCCTCGTCTTACAAACGAGAATTATTATGGTTGTTGTCGTCGGATGAAGGCTTTGCTAGGTTCCTTAAGTTCCTAAGATGCTTGGGAGGTTGTGAGAAAGGTCATACACAACATGAAAATGAGGGTTCTTTGTCACAAAACAAGAAAAAGACTTTGTTGAATATGAAGAAGAAGGATCAATAAGCCCTTACCTTCATCTATCAAAGTTTAGATGAGGGCATGTTTGAAATGGTGTCCAATGCGTCCACCTCCAAAAAAGCTTGGAGATTTTGAGGTCATCCCTTGAAACTGTTGATAAGGAGAAAAAGGTGGGTCCACAAACTCTTCATGGAGAGTTTAAATCCTCGCGTATGAAAGAGTCCAAGTCAATTTCGAATTTTGACAATAGAGTGGTAATGGTTGTGAAACAAATGAACTATTGTGAGGAGAATATGGAATTGAATAGTAAAAGGACATCGAGTCAATGACTACAGACCAATTATTGGATTCACTTCAAGTATATGAAGAAAGGTTCAAAAAAGAAATGATGAGTCTTTGGAGAAAGTTCTTAAAGCCAAAGCTTCTTTGAAAGAAAATGAAGGAGAAAAAAAGTCAAAAAGGACATGGTCTTGGAAGAGGACGTGAACATGGCCAAGGAAGAAGAGATCGTGACAATTGTGATAATAATGAAAGAAGTTATCAACCCACTAGAGGTTATGAAAGAGGAATAGGTAGAGATAATTTTGGAAGAAGAAATGAAAGGAGGTATGATAAATCTAACATTGTATGTTTCAATATTGCCAAAAGTATGGTCATTTTTCATGGGAGTGCATGTAAAGCCAATATTGAATGCTATAATTGCCATAAGTATATATGGTCATTTTTCTTGGAAGTGTAAATCTAATGTTGAAGAAAAAGTCAATTTTGTTGATAAGAAAGAGGTGAAGGGAAATGTTTCTTTTGGTGATTCTTCCAAGGTGCAAAAGGATCAAGGATGTTTATTATATTTCTAAACTAAAAAGTAATCTTTTGAGTTTGGGCAACTTGTTGAAAATGAGTATGTAGCCCTCGTGAAAGGAATTATTTGTGGCTTAAAGATCAAAACTCTAATTTGATTGTCAAGGTTTTATGTTAAGAAATTGAATGGTTCACTTTGAGGATTAAGACCAATGAAGCAAAATGCTTAAAGGATAGCATAAAAGATGAAGCATGGTGTTAGCATATAAGATTTGACCACTTGAATTTTGGAGCACTCTAGACCTTGGGAGATAAGAATATAGTGAAGGGGATGCCTCACATCAACCATCCTAACCAATTGTGCGAAGCATGTCTCATTGGCAAACATGCAAGTGTTCGACCAAGGAAGATCCAAGCTTGATGATATGAGTGTGAAGCATGTGTTCATTGGTTATAATGCAAGTTCAAAAGGCTACAAGTTGTACAATCCAATCAATGGGAAGAATGTTGTATGCAGATAATGTAGAATTTGATGAAAAAGAGACGTGAAATTGGGAGAAAGAAAAAGACACCTATGATTTCTTTCCTTATTTTGGAAAAAATGATGAAGAAGTTGCAGCACCAAATGAGTTTTTGTACTCCACCTCCTTCACCAACTCATTCAATTCGTGAAACATCATCTTTCAAAGGGAGTTCAAGTGAAAGACCAAAAGACCAAGAAAAATGAGAAGCCTTCAAGACATACATGATGAAACTGAAATTATAAATGATTTATTTTTCCTTTTTGTTGACAATGAGTTTTTCACTTTTGAAGAAGCTATGGAAGACAAAAGGTGGAGACAAGCCATGGAGGAAGAAATTAATATAATCAAGAAAAATGACACTTGGGAGTTATCAAAACTTCCTAAGAATCATGAAGCAATATGAGTCAAATGAATGTTCAAGTTTAAGAAAAAGATTGCCAAAAAAGAAAGAAGTGGAGTTATTTCATGTAAGACAAAAAATCAAGTGGTATATATTTATACTAGGCCCCTCAAGTTCAAAGATATTAGAAGATTGAGAGCAAGACTTGAAGTGCAGAAAATTAATTGAGGATTTTCTAATTAAGGGGGATGTTAGAAATAATAATAGTTATTGGAAAATAAAGGATTGTGAGTTACTATTAGAAGATGAATGGGTGTGAGTTAATAAGAATTAAGGGACATTATTTTTTGTTATCACTATATTGAAAGGGTCATGACATTATGTCCATTTAGTGCCTTAATTGAATAATTATGTAATGCTTATGGATTACTGTACTATAAATAGAGCACCAAATCACGTAACTAAGTATACCAAATAAAGAGAATCTTCTCTAAAATTTCTAGTCTCTTCTCTTTTTCTAACAAAATGTACATTTTATAGCAGAAAAAATATAATAAACAAAGAAGAAGAGATACAATACATATGTGAAGAAAATAGAATGATTTTATTCTGAATCAAATTATTCTGAGCAGTAATACAATAAATAGCAAAACAGAAACTAATCAAATAACAAGATTTCAGCAAAACAGAACATTAAAACTGACTTGCTCCTAAAGTATAGGAACCACTTATTGACTAGGCTAATCCATAACTAAAACAAAGAAAAACAAACAAAATATGCAGTTACAAAAGTAATTTAAAAAAATTTAAACACTCTTCCTTGCTTTAGGAATTGCATACTCTAATTCTCTGCCTAAAGAGTTCAAATTTGTTGTTAGGCAGTAGCTTTGAAAACATGTCAGCCAGTGATCTTCAGACTTGCAATAAATTAAGTTCATTTCTCCACTTTGCTGCATCTCTCTCAAAATTAAATAGATCTTGATGTTAAAATGTTTAGTCTTCCCATGACACATTGGATTGTTTGCAATAGCAATAGCTACCTTCCAGTTTTGTTCTTTTGCTGCAAAAATAAATCACATAGAATCTTCTTCAACTATAAAGCTTGATTTACCGTTGTTGTTGCTGCTATGAATTCAGCCTCAGCAGTGGATTATGCTACAATCTCTTGCTTCTTTGTGCACCATGAGAAAACTCCTGAGCCTATGGTGAAACAGTATCATGAAGTGTTCTTCATGTCATCAACGGATCTAGCCCAATCACTATCAGAGAATCCATACAACTTGAATTCTTGACACTTCTCAAATTTGACACCATAATCAATAGTGCCCTTAACATACCTCAATATTCTCTTTGTTGCTTTTAAATGCATTTCACTTGCACAATGCATAAAATGAGACAAGAGACTTACAACAAATAGAATGTTTGGCCTTGTTGCACTGAGATACATTAGACATCCAATCAAGCTCCTATAATATCCTTCATCAATTTTATCAGCACCATTTTCCTTGTTGAACTTCTCCTTCTCATGCAACATGCATCTAGCCATCTCCATCACCGATCTGTTTCTCCTTTCACTAACCTCATTTTGCTTTGGAGTGTAGGAGGCTGTGAGTTGATGTTCAATTCCAGCTTCTTCACAAAATTGATTAAATTTTGTTGATGTATACTCTTTCCCATTGTCAGATCTTAGACATTGAATCTTGCAACTACTTTGAGTTTCCACCATTTTCTTGAACTTCACAAATACTTAAGCCACTTCATGCTTCAATTTCAAGAAAAAAATCCAGCACATTCTTGTAAAGTCATCTATAAAAAGAATAAAGTAGATACTACCTTGTAGTGATGATGTTCTTTGAGGTCTTGCCACATCATTGTGAACTAGCTGCAACTTTTGAGAGGCTCTCCAAGATTATTTGGGGAATGATTTTCTGTTTTTGTTTTTACCAAATTGACAAGCATTATAGTTTGGCAAACTATCAGAAAGTATTGGTAGACCTTTTGACATGTCCCTTTTTTTCATGTTTAGCATTCTTTCAAGATGCTAATGACCAAATCTCTTGTGCTAGAGTTCCATGGGTGTGACTTGAGTGAAATAGGTTGCATGCTCCTCCTTTGTTGGATCAAATGAGAAACTTTTACCTCTCATTTTAACCTTAGAACTTCCCGGTCAGCAATGTCATAGATAAGGTAGTGTTGATGTTCAAAGGACACTTTAAATCCCTTTTTAACAACTGACCTACACTTAACAAGCTTTAATCAATGTCAGGTACATAAAGAACATCTGATATTATTTTGGTACCTAAACACATTGAAATTGCAATGGTTCCTTTTCCTTTTGCAAAAATATAGCCACCATTCCAAATTCTAACCTTTGAGACATTAGTTGGCTTCAAATCCTTGAATAGAGTCTTATCATATATCATGTGGTTTGTACAACCACTATCAATCAACCAACATTTATATCTACTCCTCATTGAATAACATGTAGCAAAAATATAATCTTCTTCCTCCTGCTCAACAACTCAGGCATTCACTTTATGCTGCTGAAATTTGCTTCTACAAATTATAGCTTCGTGTCCAAGCTGATTGCACTTGCTACACTTTGCGTTTGGTCGTTTCCAACATTTGTATGGTGGGTGAACCAATTTTCCGTAATGCTTACAAGGTGAATAATTTTCTTTTTACCCTATATCTTTGTTTAGGTTGTTTGCACTATCTTCGTTGCTTGTTGGCTGGTTCTTCTTGACATATTTCTTTCTACTGGATTTAGCATGATGGTGCTTGGCTGGTAAAGCATCTTCAACTACATTGTCTCGTCTCATCAACCTTTGTTGCTCTTGGGACCGCATAACACTTACAAGTTCTGCTAATGTAATCTTTTACAGATCCTTAGTATTTTCCAATGAAGCAATAGAACATGATGGTGCTTGGCTGGTAAAGCACCTTCAACTACATTGTCTCATTTCATCAACCTCCGTTGCTCTTGGGACCGCATAGCACTTACAAGTTCTGCCAATGTAATCTTTGACAGATCCTTAGTATTTTCCAATGAAGCAATAGAAACTTCAAATTTTTCAGGGGCAGTCACCAATATTAATTCTGAACTATTCTTGAATTAGAAAATTCAGAACCTAGCAACCTCACCTTGTTAGCAATGCTAAGAAGTTTGTTTGCATACTCCTTGATTGTTTCAGACTCCTTCATTTTTTGCATCTCAAATTCTCTAATCAGATTCATGGCTTGCATTCCCTTGATCCTTTCATCTCCTTCATATTCATCCTTGAGGAAATTACAGATTTCAAATGTTGATTTGATTGTCATGATTCTGGTGAAAATGTCTTGTGAAACAACAACAAACAAGGTAGCCTTGCCTTTGACTTTCTAGTTTTCCTCTCCTTTTGATTTTTAATCTGAGCCATAGTTAGATTGGCTAGTAAAGGAAGAATTTCATAGTCTTCCTCAATAGCTTCCCAGAGATCATTTGCCTCTAGATGAGTCTCCATTCTTGCTACCTAGATGTGATAATTATCACCATCAAACACAGGCGGTGCTAGTGTTGTGTAAAGAGTTTCAGAATCTATCTATTTGATGAATTGAAGCAAAGTTTATAGGCTTTGTTTTTGTTTTTTGTTTTTGTGTGTGTGTGGGTTGTACTGGGCTCACTCAGAGATCCATCTAAGTCAAAAGCTCTTGATACCAATTATAAATTTTATAGCAGAAAAAATATAATAAATAAAGAAGAGAGACAATACGTATGTGGAGGAAATAGAATGATTTTATTCTGAATCAAATTGTTTTAAGCAGCAATACAATAAATAGAAAAACAGAAACTAATCACATAACAAGATTTTAGCAAAACAAAAAATTAAAATTGACTTGCTCCTAAAGTATAGGAATTACTTATTGACTAGGCTAATCCATAACTAAAACAAAGAAAAACAAACAAAATATGCCGATACAAAAGTAATTTAAACAAATTTGAACACAAAATTTACCTTGGGGAATTCCACGCACTAGGAGGGATGATGCCATGGTTGCTGAGAGCAAATAACGGGGAAGTTTGGTTAGTCGTGAAATGTCCATTTGTTGTCCCACTCAATGCTTCTGCCTGCACCTGCTTATGAGTTATGATCAACAACAACAATAATGTCAACTTTGGTTTGCAAAACATGGTCCATGTAGAACAGCCATAGTAATGGAACAAGTATATAAGGATGCTTACATTCACAGTGTTTTGCTGAAAAAAAGGTGGATAAGAGCATGACTGTGCATTGATTTCATTGAAATTTTGGTTTGCTAACATATTTGAAACCAACAGTTGATTGCTTGTGTTGTTCTCGTTGACCTGACCGAGTTCGGGCGTTCTACATCACGGGAAAGTAGGCAAGAAAAACACATATCTAAAACTTGTTATAAAGGATGGAATAATGACTTCACAATTTGTGAAATATGGTAGGAAGACCTACAGAGGTAGATTATTTTTTTGCATGAGAGGATATTGATTGTAGTAGTTCATCGGGGTGGTGATATCTTGGGCTTGAACTGATGAACTTGCTCCTTCTGAGATCAATCCCACCTAATTAATCAAATCAAATGTTACACAATTTAATTGTAGAGATTGCCCATTGTGGTAAAGTTATTTGCAAATGTAAGTGTCTTGCTGGCTTGGGGTATATATACATATATTAAGACACATAATCATCAGATATATGAGATACCTGTTGAATGTAATGCATTAATATAGAATAGCTGGTTTTCAACTAATAATATGTATGATTTTAAATTACGGTTCACAATTACAATTATGATGGTTAAATCAGCAACTGCATTGTGACTGCATTAATCCCATTGTTATACAATTTTTTTACAATATCAATGATTGTGACAAAACTACAACCGCAATTTAGAACCATGCGTATATGCCATATTAATATTGGACAAACACCTACTTATATTTCAATACTCGGTAAGCGTACAAGTCAAATGCATATCAATGAAGGCAAAGTATTTGACAATTTTTAATTCAATTCCTAACTTATATTTATTTTTTAAACTAAGTCCCTAAAGCTGGGACTTCAGTATAAAAAACTGATACAAACATAAGGGATTTAATTTAAAAATAAATACAGATTCAAGAACTTAATTAAAACAAAAAAAAAATCAGAAATCTAATTAAAAATTTAATAAAAGTTCAGAAATATTAGTTTTGGTATTATCTTTGTAACATTCTTTTTTTATTCTATATATCTTATAAGAGGAAATTAGCTTACTGAGGTTCACATGATATTTTATGTAGTAATAATAATAATAATATGTTAAAACAAAAGATTAAAAAAAGTGTTCATGATATTTTTTCTTAAAATGTGATTTGGTATTTAATAAGGAAATATATCTAATGAGATAACCATTTTTATATGAAAATGAGAAGAATGAATGTGTCATACAATCTCAAATATGAATAGTAAAAATTTAATATTATGTGATATTTAGAAAAATCACATACTTTATTTATTTTAACATTGGCCATAAACCTTTAAATAATTACCATAATAAGATCTAATAATAAATATTTATTCTTTACTCTCTAATATAAGAAAATACTTCTCTCTATTGTTAGTACTAATTGCATAATTAACTCATAAAAAATGGAACAGGAAAGAATAAAGGTGATAGTTTTTACATTGGGTTCATTCACTTGTTGCGGAACATTAGTGGGGAAGTCTAGCAATGTAGTTGAGACATTGCAAAGGATTTTCACCATAGACCAATCAAATCCCATATCTAGATCCCCCATGTCCATCTCCAAGTTTATGAAAAAAATTAAAAAAGGAAAAATCAGTCAAAAGAATAAAGTAATAAAATATATCTATTCTTCGATTTTTTTTCCTAAGAAAGGGAGGTGCATAGCCTTATAATCATCTCATCGAGGTTGAGTTATAAAGGATTTATTTATTACATACAATTCATTTGATTAATCAATAACCAACGAATTTATTCTTATCCTAAATATATCGGGCAATTTTGCAAAAAAAATAAATGTCATAGTAATAATCCCTTATCAACTTGAAGCGAAGGCAATATATACAAGTGGGAAAAAATGTGAATTTTCATAAATCTTAATTGATAATTAATTCAATTTTTATCCTATTCTTATCTCATATTAAAGCTCTTTTTATCTTATATTAAACTGATCACAGGAAAACTTTTTGTACACATTTTTCTACTATCTATGTTTTTTATTTAAATATGTACATGTCACTATTTCATTAATTATACATATTAAGAGCTCACCTTGAATACATTGTACTAAAGTAATTCCCTAATATATATAAAAAAATTATGTTCGTGACCAAAATGGAGCTTATACAACTCGAAAACCACCAGCAGCTGAGGCTGAATAAATTGATTTTACAAGGTTGTGTCTTTAGAAAGAAAAAAAAATTGTGGTTATTGCTTAAATCAAAACCAGAGACACTCCATCGCTGAGATGAGAAAGTATCCCGTAAACTATAGTTGGCCCTAGGGACCGTGTACAATAGCCACCGCACCATATCATATTCATATGATGACTATAATTAAGCTCACATAACAAATAGGAGAAAATGGCTCACCACTTCTGATTCCAATTTGTCCCAATTTCCATTAATTGATATACCTATATATTTCAGAGAGAATGAATGGCGTGGTACAATAAAAAAATGGTGAAATAAAACATATTTTGTGTGAGTGGTTTCATAATGAAAAGTATTAGAACTAATATTGTGTTTGCTGTCAGATGTGATTTCAATAAAAATACAGATGTCGAGTTATTGTCAGATAAAATTGATTTTGGCTCTAAATCTCAATTTAACTAAAAGTGATAAAACAAAATTATCTTAGGTTGAAAAAATTACACAAAGTGGATTTCACTTCATTGTGAGAGAATAATGAAAATTGATTTTGACTTCAGTCTAATTAACTTGATTTTTTTAAAAAAATAAATATGTTTGGATGTTGTCAGGTAAAATTGATTATGCCTAAAAACCTTAATTTGATTGGAAGTATAAAAAAAAGAGTAACATTTGCTTTGGATTGAAAAATTTACACCAAGTGTTATAGCAAAATTGCTTTAAAGATAAAAAAAATTCAAACATAAATTGCTTCACATAAAAAATAATTTTAATCAAAATTAATTTTACAAAATCAGTTTTATTCAAAATCAATTTTACAAACATCAATCCAATCACACAACTTTATATTAAGAAATGTATTTAGAATTAAAAAAAAATCCTAAAATCTCAAAATCAATTTCATGGTTTGGTGATGAATAGCCAAATATCATGGTGTCACCATATATATATAAATAAAAGACAATACAATGTTGATGTGAGTGTGAACATGAAAAGAGAAACTAATTGTGTTTAACGCACTGTCACTTCAAACACATACAATTCAAAATTAATTTTACAAACAATCTCCGAAACATATACCTAATTGAAAAACATACACTCAACGAGAGTATACAAGCGAAAGATAATTAGATCCTTACTCATATGATTTTCAATGGAACAAGAATTTTTCCTTTGCTCAAATTATCATGAAATTAGGGTTGTTTTTCCTTTCATGGGAAAAAATTACCTTTGTTAAGAATTTCTAGTTCAGAAAATAGATGTGCCGATTTTAATCCTGCAAACAAGAATACTCGTAAATGAGTTAAGAAATATATGTGCGACTCAACAAAATACAAATATACCAATCAAAATTGATAAAATGATAACAAGACAGCGCAATCCCTTTTGAGCATATCATGTCTCTCAAGAGAGGGGAAAATGTTTTCAGTAAGTCATTGATAACAAGATAGGAATTATTATTATGGACATAAATTTCCCACCCTAAAAATCAACAAAATCAGAAAAATAAAAATCTTGTTGTGTGTGTGTGAAAGTAAGAAGTGATCGAAAGAACAAACAAATATAATTTCAATCAAGAGATACAGAAGGAGCTTACGAAAGAGATAGGAAAATTAAACTTATGACTATGGGGGCTCAGAGCTCAAGTTGCGCAAAACTTATACAATGAGAGTTTAGGGCGTGAAGTCCTTGATGTTTGTCCTTTATTAAAAACAAAATAATGTGTAAAACGGCCACCAGTATAAAGGGTTAATCCAACTCATATTTTTGTTCATGTAATACTTTTCAGATAGCAAATTAGGAAAGATGTTTTGGAATAAAAAAAGTTGCATAAAACTATGCAAGCTTTAGTCACGTGACGTGTAAGAGTATGAATGGGGATTTGAATGGGGATTCACACAAGTAGTTAAAGATTTAATATGAACTTATACTTATTTTATGGGTGTGTGTGAATCTCTCATAATTCACTTTCTTCACTTGGTGGACAACCAGCTTCTCCAAGAAAATATTTTGATGTGTTACAAGAAAGTTTGCTATTATAGTGGGCTAAAAGTTTATTGTACTAGCGAAAACCCACTCTAAATTGATGGCTTACAATGGATCAAAAGTTCATTGGTAAGTTTTATCAACGACCCCAAAAAAGTTCTTTGTAATAGGATGAGTTAAGCCCACTATAACTCGACGATAATATAGTGAGTTTAGTCGTCAATAATTTGACTATCGATAATACAGAGAGCTTAACCGTTAATAAATGATGAATAAAAGTGGACATGAACCAGAATGTATAACAAATTACAATAGGTTAAAGTGTCTGTATTACAATAGAATTTTTTACTATTCATCAAACCCTTGCAATACAAATGACTTAGCCCACTGTAATTATCTATTTTTTTACAAAATATAAAATTACTAGTACCTAGAAATATATATATATATATATATATATATATTAATTTTACATACAAATATAATTTAAAAATAATACTTGTTTGTACATAAAATTAATCCATAATATAAATTATTTCATTTTCACAACTTAAATCCTTTAAAAAATTATAATACATAGAACCATGTGTGAAACAAATATATAAACAAACAACACAACCACACATATATACCACAACACAGATAGGATGACAACTTAATATATTTCCTTAATTAGTTCAAAGGCCAATATTTCAAAAACAACGCTATAAAGAATATCAACACATTGAGTTCTCATATTCACTTGAAGCATAATCGTATACTTATAGCATCTTTTACTGTCTTCTTTTCATTTTTTTTCTTCTAATTTTCTCTTAGTTACAACTAGCGGCGAGACCCACACAATTATTTTAAGAAAAATCAAAAAGAAAAAAGATAAAATAATCTTTTGTCCAAGTCCAACCAACACATTATGACATTTGGAGCTGAATCATTTTTGCTTATATACATATATAGAATATTCATCCCAATTTTGGAATGTAGGTTTACCATTTTGCTAATTTTATTTAGAGGTAAGGATTTAAGTCCAGGTACATGGACAAGAAGATGACTTCACAAAACATTCCTTCATAGGATGAATTTATTTAAGGAAAAGTAATAAAGACTTAACAAATAAGAATTTGTGATAAATAATCTTATACATGCACTACACACTACTAGAAATTAGGCTTTTTACATCGGTTATTTGACTCTTTCTACATCAGTTATGAGCCGTTGTTGTAGCGGGAGTCATTGAAAACCCACACTTTACAACGAAGGTTGGTGGACCGATGTAGAAAGACATGGATAAGAAGGCGGGTCTCAAATCAGAGCTGCCTTAGAATGATGCACAGTCTAAGTCGGTTTTAAAGACAAAACCGATGTAGAATGATAAGAAATCTACATTGGTTTTCTGTCAACCGATGTAGAATTAAGCCATTATGGACACTTTCTACATTGATTGTTGGGTACGACTGTCTTAGTGTGTTGAGATATCTATATCGGTTTTTAGCCAACCGATGTAGAATGCTGCCCATAATGGCTTAATTCTACATCAGTTGACCGTCTTAGTATGTTGAGGGATCTACATCGGTTGTCAAACAACCGATGTAGAATGTGTTTTTTTTTTATGGAATTCAAGCCGTAATGATATATGCAAATACCAAAACATATCTCATGTGAGACTTAATTTATAAATTCTGGTGAAATTTCAGCAATCAACCATGTTAATAACTTAAAATTACATCATTAAAATAGCAAGTCATTATAAAATTCCTAACTAAATTGATCAAATTGATATCACAGATGAGTATCTAATTCAGCAATTCCTATCTCAAAATTTGGACTAGGTCCAGCAAAAATGTCGTGAAAAACCATAAACAAAATTATAAATAAAAATAAGTACCAATCCTCGGCATCTTGAATCTAGATGTTGCAGTTGAATCCGAATCAGAAGCCTCAGCAGCTAACTACTTGATACTGTCATTCATGATACCAGCAAAAGTTACAATATTCAAGGGTGTTGCATTGGTGTAGTGCTTTGCCAACAATAGCTCTGGATCCATTACCTGGAGCTGATCCTGCTATTCTATCGTTCATGTGGAATACTAATATAACATGAACCTGGTTTAAAGAACACAGTGTGGTACTTGGAATAGACTGTTAGTGGGGCTACCTAAAAAGTGGTAGTGGAAGTGAGTGAATGTCCCTATAATTTTATTATAATAAAAAATTTAAAATAATCTTAATTACCTTTATTATAATTGATTAATTAATATTTTCTTCTTTGCAAAAAAAGTTCAGTTATTAATAAACTATAAAAACACACCAGTCAGCATTGACACGGATCACTTGAAAAATGGTACAAGAAAATCTATAAGGAGATTATATTTAAATAAATAAAATATTTGTCTAGAAAGGTAAAATACCAGAGTCTAAAGGCTGTACACTAGACACCTTCAAAGGAAGGTCTTCAATAAGACGCAAACGCTTTGATAAAACATCAAATGCCCCAAGCAAATTTCCAGAGTATAATATAGGATCTGTAGATTAAATTTTGTGCACAACTTGCCAAATGTTTGTTACCTTATTCTCTTGACTTATCCTGCAAGTTCACAAAATTCTCAATGTAAAACAATAAACACTCTTCTTTACCACAATAATTAAAGGGGTCAAAGTCTGCAATCTTTTAACCATTTCTATGGACAAATAGAATGTAACTAAAATAGTTCGTTTTTCCTAGCCTCAGGTTGCTATTGTCATAAGATTTTAAGTTCACTAAGTCAACCTGACTCGAATAAACAAATGGAAGAATGAAACCTTAATCAAACCAACTATATATCAAAGCTGTTAAAAGCAGCTAACATAATTAATTACAATATGAATACAACCCGCGTCCACTACTGGAAATGGCCATTTAATAATCAATACAACAGGTAAACAACCAACAGTAACGCAGGTGTTGTGTGCACACCAAACTACTATAGAATGATGAAGACTACAGTCATGTCATCATCCACAAACTACTATATTAAGAACTAAGAACAAAGAAGTTGAAGGAAGGCTTCACTTACTGCTCTAATATTTACACGAAGTGATGCTGCAGGCCCAGAATGAAGTAGAGACAGGCAGAGGGCAAATTGGGGTAGCATGACAAAGTAGAGACAGGCAGAGGCCCAGAACGAAGTAGTTTCTAATGTCTAGATATCTAGGTAGCATGACAAAGGCATTACCTAAGTCCTTGATCTGAAACTCTGTAAGTATGACTGCTGGTATATAAACCAAATTCTAGAAAAGAGAAAGTGCTCCAAGAGATTGGCATAAATCAGTGAAGTTCCTTACTCGGGATTGAATAATTAGAAACTATAGAATGAACCAACTTAATGCTAAAATGCATAATTGAGAACCTTATTTATAAAATAAGGTTCTCTTGGGGAATCAAAGTACTAACTTGAAACTAAAGTTACTAAACTATAGTTTATGGTTATTTCAAATGACAAAGGCAGATTGCATTAAAGATCATGAATTCTAAAATTATGCAAAACTTCTTCACAAAATTAATATTTTATTTCTGGTAGTGACCAGGAAGAAATGCAGTCTAGATAATGTTTGAAATAAAATACCAAGCTAGTCATGTGATACATTTTAGAGAAGCAAATTAAGGGGATCATCCAGATGTATTAATATGATAAAGAGTTTAATTACCAAATAACTTGCTGAAATTGAACCACTGGTAAGAGCAAGCAGCAGCTTGTATTTGTATGTCCAAATTCCGATGAGGGTGTCTAACTTCAAAGGCATTGCCAACATGGAGCAACCACAACTGTGAAGGTGCTTCAACTGGAACTCTCCAATCTCTCTCTTTGCCATTATTTTTTCCAGGAAACCTAGGAATCAAGTAAATAGGGGATGTGCTCTTACTTGGGTTTACCATCAATGATAATATCATTGGAGACATGCCATACACTGCTGCCATTGATCCTGAAAAATATTAAGAAATTAAGAGCTAGTACTATTAAAGATAATATGTCCCATAACTTCATTTAGAAAAATGTTCATTTTCTAATGATTTTGTTCCCATGCGCACGTACTATATGAGGTAGCTAGTCATATTGAAAGTGATTGATTAAGATTATATTATTATTTCGTTTTGAATATATATTGCAAACAAGATCCATCGGTAGTAGAGATGCAAGTCTTGAGAAAAGCCTATCTTCAAAAGTTTCTTTTGTAAATGATAAATTAATTAACCGAACTATATATTAGATTGAAATTCTTGGGATATAAACTGAATCTGCAAAATTTAATATAGTTTAAAAATTAATTAGTATTTTATCATGTTTTATTTAAATATGTAATGTATTGTTCAAAAAATAATAAAATAAGTATGTATTATTATTAAATAACATGTGAATGTTTAGATTAGTTTAACATTATAATTGTTATGAGAACACCTGATGATTGCATTTAATTTTAAAAAATAAGTTTACCACTTGACTTTTTTTTTTTTCTGACAATGAATTATATATATATATATATATATATATGTTATTGATATCAATTAGGAAACATTTGTATGAGAAGAAAAATAGTTAAACAGAAAAAATAAAATAAAACAAAAGCAATTTATCTAAACTGGATTCATTTCTCATTCTTATTAATTACTTACCGGAAAATGTAAAATTACTGCGTGGAAGCAACATGTCTTCTGCATTGCATGACACAGTGAGTAGCCTGTTTCTTCTAGAATCAACCTTACAGTGAGTAGCCTGTTTGTAAGAAAAGATGTCCTATGTAATTTTCAGTATGTGTTCATGCTTAAGTTAGTCTATACGACTAATACTATCCGTGGAACAGAATAAGACTAAAATTCAATTAAAAGGATGTTCTAAGTTATTAAAACATAATAAAACAATAATAGTAATTATAATTACAAAGAATAATTCAAAATCAACAAATCTTCTCCCAGGGGGGAAAGTCCAGAGGCATGCAAAAATGTTCAATCATGTTAGTTTATTAAATTTTGTTAACATTACCGGGTTTTGGTAGAGAGAGAGAATAGAGAGAACAGAGATCACAAAGTAGAATGGAATTGATATAGATCTGACATGATGTGATTCGCAACAAAATAAGAATAATGTGTTCATAAAAATAAAGCAGTAAACCTCATGTACTAATCATATAATCCTAACCAAGGAAAACAAAACATGAGATATTAGTAAATATGGAAAGAAAGAAAAATGGGAAGAAAGTTCTAAAAGATAATCTCTATGATACACTAAAATATTCTAATATACAATCTTGATATTATTATATATTCTAAATAGTTCTTAGATACCCTAAGATATGATCAAGATTTTAATGGATATTTTCATAAATATTATATTGTAACAAGTTGCATATAATGAAGGATTTTTTTTAGCATAGTTGCCAATGAAAGTAGGCAGCGACATGTAAGTGTTCTCAAATTGAATGAAAAGAAATCCAATAACCTCATCCAGATAAATATGACCAACAAGTCCAGCATCAGTTTCAGAATTTTCCTTTTGAGTTCGCTGTTGGTATCTGTGGATAAGAAACAGGACCCCAAAAAATTAAACTAAACTCATCCTTCAATAATATAAAATATCATGACTTACTCAAATAATGCAAAAGAATATGGTTAACCAACCCCAAACAAAATCACTAGTAGATGAACAATAGACAACATGAATTTTATTTTTCTTAATAACTAAAAGATGTGTAGAATAAAGTTAATAAGTATAACATTAAAAGAAGAAACTTACTCAATAATGAACTCCACATCTGCATTCTTGAGACTGACTTTTCTCAATTGATTTTTAACTGAATAAGCTGCATTTTCTCGGCATGAAAATGTGATGCCACATCATCTACCAATCCCTTTGAGTAGAATCTTCCCCTATCAAAAAGTTGCTGCCCTAAGAAGTAAGAACCCAACCTGCTGAACAACCTTATCAATAGTAGATTTACTCTTCGAATCAACTAAATCTCCTAATTTAGTTGACTTTTAGAGCAAAATTAATGATAGGAAGTTCAACATCTTGAATGTGCTTTTCCTTTTGCTGCGCCACCAGCTCATTGTATAAGGACCTCAGCTGATACAACAGAGAAGAAGCCTTTCCAATGCTTCTTCTTTTTATCCTTTTGATTGCCCTGGATATTTTAAACTCTTCCAGGCTAACACTAAACCCTTCCACAAATAAGCTTTCCATCAAAAAGGGTTGCAATACATTGAAGAATTTAAGTGCCTCCATGGGACCCTTGCCAAAGAAAATTGAAGCTGCTATTTAATTTATGGTTGCAAGCAGAGCATCCCTGCTGAAATCAAATTCTAAGATTTCACTCTGCCTAATCAAATACCGTCCCCCAGTGCAATCAAAACCCATAGGTAACGCAAATTCACTCAGAGACTCTTCGATGCCGAAATCCTGAACATCGTTCTTGTGCGCAAGTCTCAACGCCTACGAGATACACTTTTTCTTCAAAAACCTGAAAACACCAAATAATGATAGAATCGAAAAAGGAAACCGAAAAACAAAGAGAGAGAGAGAGAGAGAGAGAGAGAGAGAGTAGAGACCTCTCTTCTGTTGTGGAGCTTGAAGCGGTTATCGAAAACGCCGTTGTCTTCTTTCTTCTTTCGAAGCTTTGTTGTTGCTTTGTTTTCTTTGGCGGCAGAGAGTGACGGAACGGGAAGCGATTCTTCGTAGAAGAATGTTTCAGTTCCACTCATGTCTTTCTTCAACCTTCCACCATAAGCTCTTCTCTTTTTCTATGTCGAAAATAGAAGACAACAAAATCCAAAAAATGCATATTCAAATAAAAATGATTAAAACAAGTAGCCTGTGAAATGAAATAGAGAAAGAACCTGCAAGTCTTGGGGAGAAAGCATGTGAATCTCGATGAGAGTGCATTTCCTGGTAAAAAAACGAAGTGAAAGGGTAAATAAATGGTGATGAAAATGAAAGACAAGAAAGGAACCCTAGGAAAAGGATCTCTTTTCGAAAAAAGAATGAGTAGATACGCGATGATGAGATTGAGGTCTTGAGGACTGGTGATATTGCCAACTTAGGAGTGGGTGACGTTGGTGGGTTTGTGAGCTGTGACGTTCCATATAGTCATCGTTCTCTTCTCTTGTTTCTCTGGTTCGAATGTTCTGCGATTACGAAATGAATAGGGTTTTGTTTTGTTTCGGTTTGGTTCAGAGTGGTTAACTGCTTCCGCTTAGGGCGTGCCCCACAACGCGACAAGCACCTCACTCAAGATGGAGCGACAGTGCCATGAATGTTGTTAATTAGCACTAGTAGCGGCGGGGAGTAGTAAAGAGGGAGAAGGGAAGTCTAAGAGTCTGAGTATACGAAACAGTGGAGAGAGAAATGAATTTTTAAAAATAATGAAAAATATTCTAAAACGGTTTTTAAAAAATCGTCTTAGAATGATAGTCTTCTAAGGCGGTTTTATAAAACCATCCTAGAATGACAGTTTTCTAAAGCGGTTTTCGTACGACCGTCGTAAAACTTTTGCATTTATTTACGAAAGTGCCACTGTGTTTCTTTCTAAGTCGGTTATTGATCAACCGATGTAAAATCAACATCGTAAAAAGCGCTTTTTCTAGTAGTGACAAGAAAAATGACATATGCCTACAGAGGCTTTTGCCTACAGACATAAATTATTGTAGGTAAAAGTCAAAAAATATTTATACCTACAATTATTTGTCATAGGTAAAATTTAAAATTTTTTACTTACTATTATTTGGTGTAGGTAAAGCTCAATAACTTCTACTTACAAATGCTTAGTGTTGGTAAAAAATTTCAAAAAATACCTACGATTACTTGGTGTTGGTAAAATCCTATAAAACTTGTACCTACAGTCCATTGGTGTAGATAAAATTTAAAAAGTTTCTACCTACAAATAATAGTGTAGGTAAAATCCCATAAAACAAATACATATTAAAATGATTATTTTAAGAAGTTCATCAGAAAATCAATAACATACATTATTCTCACTATTTTTCTCATATTAGAATAATTATTTTAACATATTAAAATAATTATTAATATATTGAAGAAAGAGTAATAGAACCACACTTCAAATCATTTATGTATGTTCTTTAACATAATCCATTTAAGGCGGAAATTTATAATAAACCTTTTCTTTTGTCGTCTCGGACCCAACCCAACCCGGAGCATTTTCTCTTTCTATAATCTCTCTCTCTCTCCCTTTGTAGCTTTCACCTTCATTTTTCTGGTTTTGATTTAGGGCACCCGAACTCGGTCTTTGACTTAGAACTAGCTCTGATTTTCTCCTCAGGTACTCTCTCTTCATTTCCGAGTTGATTCCAACTTCAATCTACTATGTTTTTCACTTCATCATTGTACTCCTTTAGATCCTTGTTACTCTTCCCTCACCCATTCGCAACTCTGCATATTTTTGTTTTTCAGCTTCTCCAGCTTCGAATTTTGGCGTAGGTTTTTATTCCTAATAGTTAATTTGATTTTGTGAACTAAAACCTACAGGTTGCCAATGGTTTATGGTATAACCTATTTATCTATGTAATGATTTGCATGGTTTTTTTTGTTTGCAATGTGAAAGGATTGAGGAATAAGCAATTCAAAATTTAGCGCAACTTTGTTTTTGTAACTTGTTGCTGCTCCTGATTTATCAGTGCATCAACAATAATTTTTGGCTATGGTTTCTACTTTGAATTTGTATGTATGTATGTTCTTTAACATAATTCATTTAAGGCATAAATTCTTTGTCAAATTTATTTTCAATGAAGAGAACAATTAGAGTACTATTATAATGTTTTATTTTACTTTTCATTCTCTAATATCATGACTTTTTCACTTTATTAAGGAAATGAAAACTTTAGCACCGATGCACTATAGCCTGATATAGATATGATGGTTTGTTCAAGAGCATGATAACAATTCTGTCAATATCAATGTTAATTGATTGAATTGCCCTATGCTTGAGGGAACGTTTGTGGGGTTAATATGTAAAAGTAAGTTCTTGGAGGACTTAATTGTAGAAGCCAATGCCTTTGGTGTTTCGATGATGATCATGATGATTTGATGCAAATGATGCAAATGGACTTTTCAAGTTTAAATTCAAGACAATGATTCAAGAATACAATCCACAACATCAAGATGATCACTAGTATTTTAGGAAGGGAATTCCTAATTGATATAGCAAAAGGTTTGGCCAAGTAATTTAAGTTAAAAAGTGTTTTTCAAGAGATTTACTCTCTGGTAATCGATTACCAGTGGCCAAAAATGCTTTACAACAGCTACTAAATATTTGAATTCAAATTTTAGACTGTGTAATCGATTACACAATATTGGTAATCGATTACCAGCAGTTAATAAACGTTTTAATTCAAATTTTAAAAGCTGTAATCGATTACACAAATCCTGTAATCGATTACACAAATCCTGTAATCGATTACCAGACAAGATTTTCAGAAAAATATTTCTAAGAGTCACAACTTCTCGAATGGTTTTTACATGACCATCAATGGTCTATATATATGTGACTTAGAATACGAATTTGCTCAGAGTTTTTCAGAACAACAAGTGTTTATTCTCTCAAAGAGTAAAATCGTTTTATCCTCTTAAGAATTCCTTGGCCAATCCACTTGCAATTCATTAAGGAATCATTTGAGTGCTCAAATTGTAAAATCTATCTCTTTCAAGAGAGATTCATTCTTCTCTTCTTTCTAGTTCCCTAAGGGATTAAGAGACCGAGGGTCTCTTGTTGTAAAAGAATTCTAAACACAAAGGAAGGATTGTCCTTGTGTGTTTAGAACTTATAAAAGCATTTTAGAAGATAGTGGAACTCTCAAGCGGGTTGCTTGGGGATTGGATGTAGGCACAAGGGTGTGGCCGAACCAGTATAAATCCGAGTTTGCACTTTCTCTTCCCTTAAACTCTTTTATTTATTATTTTTTTATATTTATATTCAGATTGTTCTATTTGAATCAATATTTAAGAAGTTCATTATTAAGGGAATTTGTAACTTGAATAGAAAGTGAAATAGAATTTTAATTGGGAAAATAGTTTGTAATATCTTAATTCAACCCCCCCTTCTTAAGATATCTGAGGCCACTTGTCTAACAAGTGGTATCAGAGCTTCATTCTTGTATAAAGTTTAGAAGCTTCAAGAAAAATGGCGTCAGCAAACTTCTTATTTCCAGAAGGAAATTCTATCAATAGACCTCCAATCTTTAATGGAGAGGGTTACCATTACTGGAAAACTCGAATGCACATTTTTATTGAGGCAATAGACTTAAGTATTTGGGAAGCCATAGAAATAGGGCCTTATATACCCACCACAGTAGAAAGAATTACAATAGATGGAAGCACATCAAGTGAAAGCATAACAATAGAAAAACCTAGAGATAGATGGTCTGAAGAGGATAGAAGACGAGTACAATACAATTTAAAAGCCAAAAACATAATAACATCTGCCCTGGGAATGGATGAATGTTTCAGGGTTTCAAATTGTAAGAGTGCTAAGGAAATGTGGGACACTCTACAATTAACACATGAAAGAACTACAGATGTTAAAAGATCTAGGATAAACACACTAACTCATGAATATGAACTATTTAGGATGAATGCAAATGAAAGCATTCAAGACATGCAAAAGAGATTTACGCATATAGTAAATCATCTTGCAGCCTTAGGGAAAGAATTTCAAAATGAAGATCTCATAAACAAAGTGTTAAGATGTTTAAGCAGAGAATGACAACCTAAAGTAACAGCCATTACTGAATCAAGAGATTTATCTAACATGTCTCTTGCTACTCTATTTGGAAAGTTACAGGAACACGAAATGGAATTATTGAGATTACGCCAACATGAAGAAAATGACAAGAAAAAGAAGGGAATTGCTCTTAAGGCCTCATCTACAATCCAAGAAGAAAGTGATAAGGAAAATGATCTAGATGAAGATGATGATCTAAGCCTTTTTGTAAAAAGATTCAACAAGTTTCTTAAAGTAAGAGGAAATCAAAGGCGACCCAATTTTAAATCTAAAAGAAGGACATAAACTTCATCCTCTACTCCAAAGTGCTTTGAGTGCAATCAACCTGGACATCTGAGGGTTGATTGTCCCATCTTCAAGAAAAAGATGGAGAAGTCTGAAAAGAAAAATTTTAGTGAAAAGAAATTGAAGAAAGCATACATCACATGGGATGAAAATGATATGGAATCTTCTGAAGATTCAGAAAATGAAGAGATAAACCTTTGCCTTATGGCTAAAAGTTATGAAAGTGATGAAGAGGTAACATCTTCAAATAACTTATCCATTTCTTTTTATGAATTACAAGATGCATTTGATGATTTGCATAAAGAGTCAATTAAACTTGCAAAGTTAGTTTCATCTTCTAAGAAAACAATTTCAAATTTAGAAAATGAAATTTCAAAATTAAACAAAGAATTAGATCATCTTAGAAATGAAGTCTCAATTTCTAAATCAAATGAAAATGTTCATATCTCTACTATTTCTGACAAGAAAATATCAAATTCTTGTAGTTGTTGTGAAAAATATGAAAAAGAAATTAAAGAGTAGAAAAACTCACTTGCAAAATTTTCTTATAGTAAAAATAATTTAGATGTCATATTAGGAAAACAAAGATATGTCTCCAATAAGGCTAGACTAGGATATAAATCTGAAAAACAACAAAAATTTCTCTACTTCCACACAAAAATATAATTCTAGTTCTATCACTTGTTTTTACTGTGGAAGAAAAGGACATGGCATATCTACTTGCTACTTTAAGAAAAACTACAGCAACATTCAAATGATATGGGTCCCAAAAGGATCCTCAGTTTACACTAACACACAAGGACCCAATAAAGTTTGGGTACCTAAGTCAAAAACTTGATTATGTAGGTGTCTTTGAGGAAGGAGTGGTACATAGATAGCGGATGCTCAAAACATATGACTGGAGATGCATCAAAGTTTACACATATCTCTCCAAAGAAAAGAGGGCATGTAACATATGGTGACAACAACAAAGGTAGAATCCTTGGAGTTGGTAAAATAGGTACAAATTCTTCAAACTCCATTGAAAATGTTCTACTTGTTGAAGGTCTTAAGCACAACCTGCTTAGTGTTAGTCAATTATGTGACAAAGGCTATCTAGTATCATTTGATTCTCAAAAATGTCTTATAGAACATAACCATGACATTAATATAAAGCATGTAGGACATAAAGTCAACAATGTATACATGATAGACTTAAGCCTAAAACTAGATAATAATCATTGTTTTCTTAGCAAAGATGATGATCACTTAAAAGAATTGCTCACATAAACATGGATCACTTAAACAAATTAATTTCAAAAGATTTAGTAGTTGGTTTGCCTAAATTGAAATTTGAAAAAGATAAACTATGTGATGCATGTCAAAAGGGCAAACAAACTAGAGTCTCATTCAAACCTAAAAATATTGTTTCAACCACTCAAACCTTACAATTATTGAATATGGATTTATTTGGTCCATCTAGAACCATGAGTTTTGGAGGAAATTACTATGCTCTTGTTATAGTTGATGATTTCTCTAGATATACTTGGACATTATTTATTACTCATAAAAGTGATGCATTCCAAGCATTTAGAAAACTTGCTAAAGTTATACAAAACAAGAAAAATCTTAAGATTGCATCCATTAGAAGTGATCATGGGGGTGAGTTTGAAAACAAAGATTTTGAATCATTTAGTGAAGAACATGGTATTGAACACAATTTTTCTGCACCTAGAACCCCTCAACAAAATGGAGTTGTTGAGAGGAAAAATAGATCATTGGAAGAAATTGCTAGAACTTTATTAAATGATACTTTTCTTCCAAAATATTTTTGGGCTGAAGCGGTCAATACTGCATGTTATATCATGAATAGGGCCTTAATAAGACCCATATTAAAGAAAACCCCATATGAGTTATATAATGGTAGAAAACCCAACATTTCACATCTACTTGTTTTTGGTTGCAAATGTTTTGTGCTTAATAATGGTAAAGATAATCTAGGAAAATTTGATGCAAAATCTGATGAAGGCATCTTTCTTGGATATTCATTACAAAGCAAAGCATATAGGATATGTAATAAAAGAACTATGAATATTGAGGAATCCATTCATGTTACTTTTGATGAATCTAATGCTATCTTGTCAAGAAAGAATATGCTAGATGATATTGCAGAATCTTTAGAACAAATGCATATTCACGGACAAGATTCTAAAGGAAAAGGTAAAGGAAGCAATGAAGATCCTCCAGAAGAAGTCAAATCCAATGATGAACTTCCAAAAGAATGGAAAGCTTCAAAAGATCATCCCCTTGACAACATTATTGGTGATATCTCAAAAGGGGTAACAACTAGACATTCTCTTAAAGATTTATGCAATAATATGGCTTTTGTATCTATGATTGAACCTAAAAATATAAAAGAAGCCATAGTAGATGATAACTGGATTATTGCCATGCAAGAAGAACTGAATCAATTTGAAAGAAACAATGTGTGGGAACTTGTAGAGAAACCTAAAAATTATCCCATCATAGGAACAAAATGGGTATTTAGAAATAAGTTAGATGAACATGGAATAATCATTAGAAATAAGGCTAGATTAGTTGCAAAAGGATATAATCAAGAAGAAGGTATAGATTATGAGGAAACATATGCTCCAGTTGCTAGATTAGAAGCCATTAGAATGCTCTTAGCATATGCATCCATACTGAATTTTAAGCTTTATCAAATGGATGTTAAAAGTGCTTTTCTAAATGGCTTAATTCAAGAAGAAGTATATGTTGAACAACCACCAGGTTTTGAAATATTGGATAAGCCAAATCATGTTTATAAATTGAAAAAGGATTTATATGGCTTGAAACAAGCCCCTAGGGCTTGGTACGAGCGTCTAAGTAAGTTCCTTTTAGAAAAGGACTTTTCTAGAGGAAAAGTGGATACTACTCTTTTTATAAAGAGAAAATCACATGATATTTTATTAATTCAAATTTATGTTGATGACATTATTTTTGGATCCACTAACGAATTGTTGTGCAAGGAATTCTCCCATGACATGCAAAGGGAGTTTGAAATGTCAATGATGGGAGAACTTAACTTCTTTCTTGGATTACAAATTAAACAAACTAAGGATGGTATCTTTGTCAATCAGTCCAAGTATTGCAAAGAGTTAATCCACAAATTTGACATGGAAAATGCTAAGCACATGGCTACACCAATGAGCACTGCTTGCTATCTAGATAAAGATGAAACCGGTCAGTCAATAGATGTTAAGCAATATCGAGGTATGATCGGATCACTTCTTTATTTATCTGCTAGCAGACCTGATATAATGTTTAGTGTGTGTATGTGTGCTAGATTTCAATCAAATCCTAAACAATCACATCTTAGTGCTGTTAAAAGAATCATTAGATATTTGGTAGGCACTACAAACATAGGTTTATGGTATCCTAGGAATCCCACATGCACCTTAATTAGATATTCTGATTCAGACTTTGCTAGTTCTAAAACAGATAGAAAGAGCACTAGTGGGACTTGTCAATTCATTGGATCTGCTCTAGTTTCTTGGCACAGTAAGAAACAAAATAGTGTTGCTTTATCCACTGCAGAAGCGAAATATATTTCTGTCGGCAGTTGTTGTGCTCAAATCTTATGGATGAAGCAACAACTTTCTGATTATGGAATTCTTCTTGACCATATACCTATTAGATGTGATAATACAAGTGCAATTAATATCTCCAAGAATCCAGTTCAACACTCTAGAACTAAACATATAGAAATTAGGCACCATTTTCTTAGAGATCATGTTCTAAAGGGAGATTGTGTATTAGAGTTTGTTGATACTAAGAATCAACTTGCTGATATTTTCACAAAAACTCTCCCCAAAGAAGCATTCTTCTCTATTAGAAGGGAATTAGGCCTCTTAGATATTAGTGATTTAGATAGACAAGGATTGATTGATTAATTTACTCTTATGATTGATTGTTTATGTTAAGTATGTTACTTTGATTGATTTTGTTTAAATTCTTGTTATTATGATAGAATTTATGAATTCCTATGTGTTTTATATTTGAATGCTTGAATTAAGTGCATAAGTAGTGATAATTAATAATATTAGGTGTATTTAGCATAGACATAGGTAATTTTTTAGAAACTAGCCTAGTTTATGCTCTGGTAATCGATTACCATCCAGTGTAATCGATTACACAAGAACAGGCAGCCTGTAATCGATTACAACATCCTGTAATCGATTACCAGAAGGCTTATTACTCTTGTAATCGATTACCAATCCTTGTAATCGATTACAACTCGTCCTCGTCTATAAATATCCACGAAATCAGAGTTGCTGCGCAGCCAAGGCCTCTCCTCGTGCCTCCTCCATCCCTAAATCTTCCAACCTTCGTATCTTACTCAAATCTTCACCAAATCACGTCCCGTAAAGCCCAATCTTCCTCTTTTTCACTCCTCTTTCACTTCCACCGATTGAAATCCACTAAAACTTCATCAAATGGCAGAACCATCGAAGAAGAGAAAGGGATCATCCTCCACTGCCGCTGCTGCTGCCCATTGCCGCCACAGACCATCCGAAGCACCCGCAACACCTATTCATCCCTCTCTGTCATCTCCTAGATCATCCACATTGTTTTCATCCGATGATCAGCGTCTACGGTACCTTTCTCAATTTTCTTCTAGGATCATCTTAGACCCCAAGTACCTAGATGTAGATTTCTTTAATGATGAAACATTTGATTGCTATCAAGTGTTTCAAAATTCTGGCCTGGTTGATTTCATGTCATTAAAATTGCCACATTATCCTGAACTTGTAAAGGTTTTCTACTGCAATTTAAAAATTCAGGATGGCATTATTTCCTCTGAGGTGCATGGTATTCCTATGGTCATTGATCAGTCATTGTTCTTTTCTTTAACTCATTTACCCAGTCAAGGTGCACCTTTTGAGGGCATCATTGTTGATGACTAGAAATTTGATTATTCTAGTCATGATGCTCGTCGTATGGTCTGCAATGACCAGGCTGAAATGACTGGTAGATTGCTGGCCGGGTCATTAACATTTGATAATCACATCATGCACTATATAATTGTTAGAATTTTGCTTCCCCGGTCTTCAAATTTAGCACAAGCATCTAAGGAGGATTTGATTCTGATGTGGACTTTCCTTACCGGTCGTCAGATCGACTGGGCCCACTTGGTTCGGTACCGAATGCTTAAGGCATTACGGGCCAATGCACCTCTCTCTTACCCACAATTGATAACTTTGTTTCTGCGTCATTTTCAAATTCCGCTTGATGATGAACCATTTGTTCAAGTCAAGCGTTCCTTTGCAATTGGTGCTGGTGCAGTGACTTCCTTTGGATACCGTAAGGATCGAAATGGTCAATGGCTGAAGAAAGACGCACTCCCTCCTCAAGATGAGCGTACTCCTTCACCTCCTCCTCAACGAGATGATTCAGCACTCATGAATGAAGTCCTTTCCGAATTACGGGGTCTTTGTTCTTATGTTGGTGAACATTTCGACTCATTGGATACACGTTTTGCCAGCATGGATATTCGCCTCACACAACTTGAAGAGGATGTGGGTTACATTCGTCAGAGTTTCGATCTTCCACCACCACCTCCACCTTCTTAGAATTTAGTTTCTAAATCTATGTCTCTTATAAGCCGTGTATTTTGGCTATGCTACTTAGATTATTATGTTCAGTACTTTATTTATCTTATAGTATTTGGATTTCAGACTTTTATGCTTTGATACTATGTGGTTTTTGAATTTTGAAATGTTTGGATTCTAGTTTGGTTATGTCTTATTTATGAGTTTGGTTGGTTATGCCTTATACTTTATAATTACTATGTTTCCACTTCATTATTATATCTGTGTTGATTCCCAAGTACTTTAGCTTTTTTATGTTGCCAAAGGGGGAGAAAAATGGGGTGTAGAAAGGCTTAGAAAAAGCTTAGAAATCAAGTGATCATCAATTCCAAAACATAGGGGGAGTGAATGCAAATTTTATATATATACATTGCTTGCTTGAATCTTGATTTCAGGACTTATATTGTCATCATCAAAAATGGGGAGATTGTAGAAGCCAATGCCTTTGGTGTTTTGATGATGATCATGATGATTTGATGCAAATGATGCAAATGGGCTTTTCAAGTTTAAATTCAAGATAATGATTCAAGAATACAAGCCACAACATCAAGATGATCACTAGTATTTTAGGAAGGGAATTCCTAATTGATATAGCAAAAGGTTTGGCCAAGTAATTTAAGTTAAAAAGTGTTTTTCAAGAGATTTACTCTTTGGTAATCGATTACCAGAGGATGTAATCGATTACCAGTGGCCAAAAATGCTTTACAACAGCTACTAAATATTTGAATTCAAATTTTAGACTGTGTAATCGATTACACAATATTGGTAATCGATTACCAGCAGTTAATAAATGTTTTAATTCAAATTTTAAAAGCTGTAATCGATTACACAAATCCTGTAATCGATTACAAGACAAGATTTTCAGAAAAATATTTCTAAGAGTCACAACTTCTCAAATGGTTTTTACATGACCATCAATGGTCTATATATATGTGACTTAGAACACGAATTTGCTCAGAGTTTTTTAGAACAACAAGTGTTTATTCTCTCAAAGAGAAAAATTGTTTTATCCTTTTAAGAATTCCTTGGCCAATCCACTTGCAATTCATTAAGGAATCATTTGAGTGCTTAGATTGTAAAATCTATCTCTTTCAAGAGAGATTCATTCTTCTCTTCTTTCTAATTCTCTAAGGGATTAAGAGACCGAGGGTCTCTTGTTGTAAAAGAATTCTAAACACAAAGGAAGGATTGTCCTTGTGTGTTTAGAACTTGTAAAAGGATTTTACAAGGTAGTGGAACTCTCAAGCGGGTTGCTTGGGGACTGGACGTAGGCACAAGGGTGAGGCCGAACCAGTATAAATCCGAGTTTGCACTTTCTCTTCCCTTAAACTCTTTTATTTATTATTGTTTTATATTTATATTCAGATTGTTCTATTTGAATAAATATTTAAGAAGTTCATTATTAAGGGAATTTGTAACTTGAATAGAAAGTGAAATAGATTTTTAATTGGGAAAATAGTTTGTAATATCTTAATTCAACCCCCCTTCTTAAGATATCTGAGGCTACTTGTCTAACATTAATCTCGCGAGTGATTGCAATGTTGCTGAGTTTCTTGCGTAGACTCTAGGGGAGTGTTGCTCCTGTGGTTCTTGTGCAACTGAAAGGTGTGTTAAGTATGGAAAGAGTTCTATTGCGGATGATCTTTCTGCAATTAAAGGACCTTGGGCTATCATCTACTGGCAGGTAACACCGAGTGGTAAGTTTCTTTATGTTTGAATCTTTTGCGGTATGGTTTATGTTGATGTGGTGTCAAAGGTGGTGCTTTCATTGTGTTTTGTAGGATAGTTCGAGGATTCTTTGGTTTGGCTGAGATGCATTTGGTAGGTGGAGCCTCCTTGTTCATTGGCTAACAGTAGATGACTCAACCTTTCTGCTTTCTCCTGTGTCACCTGTTTCACTGGTTTAGCAAGCCTCTAGTATGTAATACGTGAAACAACTATAGTTATCTTGCACTTATGTTTCAATTTTTGTGCACTTAAAGTAGAGTGATATGAGTAGCATCTATTGCCATGTAGTAAACTATTGATTTTTATTTTAGTTTAGTGCTGGGGGGAATGTACTGTAATGTGTAAACTATTCAGTATTCACTTAGTATGGTCTTGACATAGATGGTTATATGAAAGAGACACGAAAAAGGGTGTGTCTGATTTTAGGATATTTTTTGCTTCTATATGTGATGCTACTTGGATGACTCACGTGTCTTGCTCTTTTGATATATACGAAGTTTTTGAACAGATGGGAAATGGTGGTTAAGAGAAAAGTATAATCTTATAGTAAGTAAATAAAAAAAGTTTAGAAAAAGTTCTCCTTCTTTAGAAGATCTGGTAGATCATTATCCCTTACCACAATTTTCTTCCTTTCACTCCCCCCTCCCCCCTGCCCTTATCTCAATCCACCTTTGCTTATCTTTAGAATATTTTCCTCCTCTACTGGACTACTATCTAGCCATTTTATTACATTCCAATTCTTTGTCATCAACAACTGCCTCTTTTGGCATGCCATCTTTGACAAGATTCCCTTGCTACCCTTTCTGGCCTTTTTCATATCCACTTGCATAATGGGCTTTCTTTCTTTGTATAGACTTGTACTATAGGAGGTCTATGACAATGTAAGCTCTTCATTTGAGTTGAAGCTTTCAATCTTTGCAGCTTGAAATTTAGTTAAGCCATACCATTTTTTGGGGGTTAAACCCAACACCAATTTGATACTTGTCACGCTTGCTAGCTTATTTCATTTGTGTTGCTTAATAGACATGCTCATATCTTTGAAAATACTGCATATCACTATGAAAGGCTGTTGGTTGAAGCATTGCTTAGTCTTCTCTGTTCATGTGCTTGAGACATTTGAAACAAACACAATTTTGGTTAACCACTATTATTCCCTTTCACTTGAGGACTAGTAAACTATTATTTCTTTGCTTGAGGACAAGTAAAACTGTAAATTTGGGGGAGTTTGTTAGTTGTTATTCATGAGTTAGTTTGGTATTGAAAATTTGCAAGGAAATAGCAACGTGCCTCCAATTTATGGTTCTTTTTGTAGAAATTGTATATATTTCCTTTATTATGTGATTTTATAGAATAGAAATTCCATTTTTTGTGACCTAATGTTGAATTCAACTCAGTTTGCAGGCCAAAGAAGAGAAGGTAATAGCTTCTAATGACTCGCTTAGCGAGGCAAATTGGTTAAGCGAGACTCATCTGCTTAGCGAGGCATCCAGATCGCTTAGCATATGGGAAACCCTAGAAGAGGATTAGTCTGAGATCTGCACGCCTACCGCGCAGCCAGCCCGCCCAGCGAGGACGTTGTCTCTTCTCGTGCTTAGTGCGCCTACTCTCGCTAAGTAAAATTCCACTTACTCTCGCTCAGCAAGACATGCTCGCTGAGCGAGTCTTCATGTGCTAAGAAGTCCAAGAGCCTTTAAAACACTGAGGTTGGCGAAACTCAAGAGACACAACCGATCAAGAGCAACAAGGAGAGCCTAGCTTCGTGAAAAAAACAGAGACATTTAGGGTTGAGAGGCTGGAGAAGACATTCTTCATCATCTTCTTCCATTTTCTTTAACAAAAAATAGTTTCTTTCTTGTATTTTGAAGCTTTGCTTGTAATGGAAGGCTAGAGCCTCTTTGTTGGGCAGTAACTACAGAAACTCTTGATGTAATACTCTTACTATCTATTTAATGTTATTTTCTAGTGTTCTTTGCTTTTATCTATGCTTATTTTACATGCTTGTGGCTTGACCACCCATTTGTATGTGTAGTTAGGCTTTTTAATATTGGAAAATGCTTTAAAACCTTAGAACTTGATAGAGCCAGCTAAAAATCTGTATGTCTAGGAATGGAGTGCAGTGATCTAGTATATTTTACACTGTAAGCTTAGTGTAACTCTTTTAGAACAAGTTTGTTGAGGAATCAAGAACAAAGGCTAAGAGAGTTAGGCTCATTCATGTGAGGAATCATGGTTTGAGTATTTTCTCAATGTAAGAACACTAGGATAACGTTAAATAGAGAATAAAAAACCTTTTATACAACAAGAGAAATTTCAGTAGGAACTCCCCAACGCTTTTAACTTGATAGTTGTCACATTTTATAGCTTTGCGTATTTTTTTTTTTGTTCAAATAGTTCAATAGTGCATAAACTCAATTCACACTCAATATTTATTTTATTTCAAGCTTTAAAAGTGTTTACATACTAAATATACACAGTCTAGGTGAAACAAATTCCCTGTGGATACGATACTCGGTCTTACCGTTTTATACTATTTGTGTGAACCGGTACACTTGCCGACGCAATCAACAATATGTTTCCCCCCTCTTTCTCACCTATGCTTTTAGTTGTCAATGACCAACTCTGCTTCTTAAGCTGTTACATTTAAGTTCATGATTGATTTTATATCACTAATATTGATTTATAGAGTTCCTTTGTGCTCCCCTTATATTATTTGGCTTTTCTTGTTAGTGACATAGTTGTAAACCTGGACTAGTGGAGGAATCAATATAAGGGATAGTTAGGTTATCTATTTGACTGCTGGTTTGGTCTGGCTAAAAATTCCAACTTGAGAAGAAAAAGAAAAAAGGAAAAAAATCACAAAAATCTATATATCTTGGTTTAATTCTAACAAATACCCCTAGTTTTCCTAGTTTAACACATTTAAGCACATGTTTGGGTCTCTGTTTGGCAACCCTTGAACATGTATTTGTAAAAGGAACTCCTTGGTTACTTTGGGACTCAACGTACATTCAGAGTGTGCTTACTGGTTTTCCAAACAAACGTTAAATCTGTTGTCCTGGGCTAGGTTTTGAAACTATAGTTAGTTATGTCAGTTCTTGAATTTGTAAACTAAATTTTGGAATAATATGAGTGTATGATTTGTTAATTTTAATTTGAAGCAGGATGTCAAGATTGATCGTAATGGGATAGGATGTCTTAGTTACTGGGAAGAGCTACCATGTGGAATATATAGTATGCATGTTGATGCTTCAAAATCAAGTGTATACCTGGTAAGTGAAGTCAAGATACATGAATATACAAACTCAATGTTAAATGAACTTATTAAGTGGGACAAAATTTTCTTTGAACCAAGCTCTGAAGACCTGCAAACATTCTTTCGCATTTACTTAGTTAATTTTGTAATTATCTTTAGAATTGCAACTATATCCTGTTTTTATTTCTATTTCATGATGTTACACAAATGTCTACTTATTGAATGAATGTTTTTCTGAATGAAACAATTTCCCTGTGATTCGATACTCGGTTCTTACCGTTTTATATTACTTGTGACTCAGTACACTTGCTGATAAATTTCGCAGTTGTAAAATAGCAAAACAAGTATTTTGGCAATGTTGCCGGGGAGTTTCTTTCCATTTAGGAAAGTTTAGTTCAGTTTGTAGGCATTGATTCTTTATTCTTTTATTAATTTTTGTGTGAATAGTTAGTTAGTTCAAAATTTATTTTTCTATTGGATTGGTTAATTGCTGCTCTTGCTAGTGCTTTGTATGTGAGGTAAATCTTCTATAGGTGATTTAGTTCCGCTGGATTTGGAAATTGAAGCTAGTTGTAGAAGAAACAACACAGAAAGAAGAATAAAAATACTACAGGACAGGAGAGCACCACCAATTCTTGAGGAACCTCAATCATCCGAGTTGTCTTCTATCTTTCCACAAACAAGGGAATCTAAAACAGGGGCACCTGAGGCTAACATAATGATTGAAGGTCAACCTATGAGAGTTACCCTTGAAGACTACTCTAGTTCTGTTGTGCCACAATTCTTCACTAGTATAGCGCGGCCAGAGGTTCAAGCACATAATATTACTTATCCTCATTCTTTAATTCAGCTAATATAGGGAAATTTATTTTATGGCCTACCGAATGAAGACATGTATGCACACTTAGCGACTTACATTGAAATCTGCAATACAGTCAAGATTGCAGGTGTGCCAGAAGATGCTGTAAGGCTGAGTTTGTTCTCCTTTTCACTGTTTGGAGAAGCAAAGAGATGGTTACATTCGTTTAAAGGGAACAGTCTTAATACTTGGGATGAAGTGGTAGAAAAATTTCTGAAGTATTTCCCAGAGTCTAAGACTGCAGAAGGAAAGGCAGCCATCTCTTCATTTCACCAATTCCCAGACGAATCCTTGAGTGAAGCTCTAGAAAGATTTCGTGGATTTTCAGAGACAAGCATCATGGATTTTCAGAGCCAATTCAGCTGAATATATTTATTGAGGGGTTAAGGCCGCAGTCCAAGTAGTTGCTTGATGATTCTGTAGGGGGAAAGATTAAATTGAAGACCCCTAAAGAAGAAATGGAACTAATTGAAAATATGGCTGCAAGTGATCATGCAATTTTTCGTGATCGGACACACATTCCCACCAAAAGAATCATGCTGAAGCTCTAATCTCAGGATGCATTATTGGAACAAAACAAGTTGCTATCCAAGCAGCTTGAGACATTAACTGAAACATTAAGTAAGTTGCCAAATCAATTTCATGTTAATCAACCTTCACATTCAACTGTTTTGCAAGTTGGAGGTTGCAACATTTATGGGGGAGCCCATGAATCTGGATGCTATATTACCATAAATGACACACCTCAAGAGGTAAATTACATGGGGAATCAGCCCAGACCCAATTTTAATGCAGGTGGATATTTAGGTTTTCAGCATGGTTCGAATTATAACCAACAACAAGGGCAATGGAGGTCTCATCCAGGAAATCAATTCAACAAGGACCAAGGTGGACCATCTAATAGGCCTCAGCAACAAGGGCCTAGCCTATACGACATAGCCACTATGCTGGAGGAGAACCTTGCTTAGTTTATGCAGGCCACAATTTCCAACCAAAAGAGCACGGAGTTTGCAATCAAAAACCTAGAAATCCAAGTAGGGCAGTTGGCCAAACAGTTAGCAGAAAACTCTTCTAGCACTTTTGGGGAAAACACTAAGAAGAATCTGAAAGAAGAGTGCAAAGTTGTGATGACCAGAGGTAGGAAGGCCATCATGATGGAGGATGAGGAGAGGATAGTTGATGACAACCAAGAACTAGTTGTTGAAGGAGAAGAAGATGAGAAGGAGACAGAAGGAACCCAGATGAAGGAGAAGTCAATAACTGAGAATGAGAAGGAAATAAATGTAGAAGAGAAGGAAGAAAAACAAAAATAAAAAGAAAAGGAAAAAAATGAAAAAAATGAGAAAAATAGAGAGAAAGAGGGAGTAAGGAAGACAAAGAGTGAGCTTGCACATGAGAAGAAGAAGGAGGCAGTTCCATGTACAGGGAAAGAGGTGCCATATCCTTTGGTACCCTCAAAGAAAGACAAGGAGCGACAATTAGCTCGGTTCCTTGACATCTTCAAGAAATTGGAGATAACAATTCCTTTTGGAGAAGCCCTGCAGCAGATGCCACTCTACTCAAAGTTTTTGAAAGATCTGTTAACCAAGAAGAGCAAGTACATTCACAGTGAAAATATTGTTGTGGAAGGAAATTGCAGCGCGGTGATTCAAAGAATCCTTCCACCGAAGCACAAAGATCCTGGGAGTGTCACAATTCCTGGCTCTATTGGTTCTGTGTCTGTTGGTAAAGCTCTTATTGATTTGGGAGCCAGCATTAACTTGATGCCACTCTCCATGTGTAGGAGGATAGGAGAGTTGGAAATTATGCCAACAAAGATGACACTACAACTAGTAGATCATTCTATTACTAGACCCTATGGAGTAATTGAAGATGTTTTGGTCAGAGTGAAGAATTTCACTTTCCCTGCTGATTTTGTAGTCATGGACATTGAAGAGGATACTGAGATCCCCTTGATCTTTGGTCGTCCCTTCATGTTAACCGCTAGTTGCGTGGTAGACATGGGAAAGAAAAAGCTGGAAATGGGGATAGCTTATCAGAATATTAGATTTGATTTGTTTGATGAAGACAAGCATTTGCTCAGCCAGAATGTCTGTTCAGAGGTAAATGAAGGATGAAAGCAGATGGTTCTGAAGGTTGGAACCAAATTTGATCCAGATCCATGAAGTAAGGTGCGTCAAGCTAATGACATTAAACGAGCGCTTAATGGGAGGCAACCCAGCTCTTTTTAATTTCATGTTCACTGCATATAGTTAGGATTACTTGTTTGTGATTGCTTGCATGAATGATCATCATATTTTGCATTTTGATATGGGGTTGATTAAGCTTCTTTGAAGTTGTGGATGGAAAATGAACTTAGAAAATTTTTCAGCCATCTACTTACTCAGCACGCCCTGTGCGCTAAGTGAATCTTTGTTCATGCACTGAGCGAGTCACTACTCGTGCTAAGCGCGTCAACCCCTACTCATTGGCTAAAAGGGCCTCGCTGAGCGAGCCTTATGCGCTAAGCCCAAAAAACTTCTCTAGAATTTTATCTGTTGGAATTGGGCTAAGCGAGTCATCTTGCTAAGCGCACAGCTGCATCTCGCTAAGCGCCTGTGTGCGCTAAGCGCAATTTCCTCTCTGTTAGACCATTCATGAGAATTAGGCCCAGCGGGTCAGCCCGCTAAGCCCAAATCCCTTTCGGGTTTGGAATTGCACTAAGCGAGAGTCTCTCGCTAAGCGAGCCCCACTGTTGCATCAAGAAGTATTTTATTCACTAAGTTGGCCCATGGCCCACTAAGCGAGAGTTGCAGAACTCATTGAGCGCATAACCTTCGCGCTAAGCCCAAATCCTTCTCTGGTTTTCTAATATTTGAATCGGGCTGAGCAAGTTTGCCCGCTAAGCGCATGAGTTTGAATTCTGAAAATTCAAAAGTAATTGAGTGTTCGCTTAGCGAGTCACCCGCGCTAAGCGAGGCAGTCGAAACTATCAAAAATAAGGTTTAACTGCCTTAAGCAATTACTTTTGTGCATTTACATACACATTCTTCACTCACTGTGCACTCGCATTTGCATTGTGCTTTCAGTTGTGCCATTTGTATCTCGTGCTTTCCTCTTGCTCATTTTCTCTGCAATCCAAGTAAGTTTTCTTAACTCTACACTTTAATTTTGTTTATGAACCTTAGGGTAGAAGACTTGTTTACTGTTTTAAAGCTTTAAATTTGTGATTTGTAATGTTGCTATTAGGTTAGTTATTAGATGCTATGTTGTTAGGGGTTTAATTCTGCATGCAATGTATGTTCTTTTGTGTGGATTTGATTAGGTTTTGAGACCTGATAGGGGCCTATGGTTAAGGGCTCAAAAGTCCCAAGTTTCTGGAAATTTCGATGTGCTCGCTAAGCACGCATTTGCGCTAAGCGAGTTCATCAATTTTTGTTGAATTTCAGGGTTTTCGGATGAACTCGCTAAGCCGGCCCTGTCCTGCTAAGTGTGTTCATGAATTTTGTTTGAATATATGAATGTTTGTATGAACTCGCTAAGCCATTGTACCTTGGGCTTAGTGAGAGCTTAAATTTCAAGTTTTGTTTAAGTATCATATGAACTCGCTATGCTGACATGCCACGCTTAGCGAGTTGTGTTGCTTGAGTCACAGTCTAAAAGGCTTTTTGTCTTCTATTGGTGGCTAAGCGAGTTAGTCTCGCTAAGCCACCCAACCTCTTTTAGTGAATAAGCCTGGGCTAAGGAAGTCAGTCTCGCTAAGCCGAAAGCAATTTAGTTTTCTGAGTTTTTGTTCATGCGTTAAGCGAGTAAGTCTCGCTAAGTGCTATTTCTTCTCTATTTTGGAATTGGGCTTAGCGAGCTTGCTCGCTAAGCCAATTAAGTTCCAGTAGTCAATTTGGGCTAAGCGCCTGATGGCGCTAAGCCTGTTTAGTGTGTCGCGCTAAGCGAGTGAGTCTCGCTAAGCACAATTAGCTCTCTGTCATAGAATAAGGCTTAGTGAGCCATGCAAGCTTAGCCATTGTGCTATTTCAGCTAAGCGAGTGTGTCTCACTTAGCCAGAGTCTATGTTTTTGCGTTGTTGCGCTAAACGCACCTTGCGCACTAAGGGAGTACTGTTATTTTTATAAGGCACGCTAAGCGAGCCAGTCTCGCTAAGCGCCCAGTCTATTTTTTAGTTTTATTTTTCTGCTTTCAGTTAAAATAAAAGCATGTCTAATATGATTATTGTGCTTATTTTTTATGCAGATGACCTCCAGGAAGAGGAAAGCCATAGCCTCCCGACCCCGGGAACCATATAACACCACCCATTTTGTTTTTGAGGTCGCTTAGGAGCGATATTCTCAAAACATTCACACCAGGAACATCCTTCCAGAGAGGAATGTTAATCTTTTTGTGATAGAGTATGATGAATTTCGACGAGAGCTGATAAGAAGAAACTGGCACAAGGCCTTGACCCAACATATGGACGGGCCCATTGATGTGGCACTGATCAAGGAGTTCTACTCGAACCTGTATGACCCTGAAGACAAATCTCCAAAACAGGTTCGAGTCAGAGGGAAACTGATAAAGTTTGATGGGGACTCACTGAATACATTCCTAGAGACGCCCCTCATCCTGGAGCTAGAGGAGCAGTACACATCATACTCACTCTTCTGCCGAACTCGCATAGACCCTCAGGAGCTGGCTGCTAGGCTCTGCATTTCAGGGAGGGGATTTGTTTTAAATGCAGAGGGTGCACCATGGAAGCTACTTAGGAAGGACCTCACCACTCTTGCACAAACATAGAGTGTCCTTTCGTACTCAAACCTCGCCCCTACATCTCACACATCTGATCTTAATTTGGATAGGGCAAGGTTGGTATACGACTTGGTGATGAAGATGAACATGGACGTGGGCTCGATCATCTCAGGCTAGATCTCCCAGATGGCCCAGTCCAACTCCTCCAAGCTTGGTTTTCCAGCCTTGATCACTGCACTCTGCATATCTAGAGGAGTGGTCTCAGATTCTCTGACTTTCGAGTCCTTCAACCCTGCCATTAATTTGGCATACATAAAGAAGAATTGTTGGAACTTGGATGATCCCACGATCATATTTCCAGGGACCCGTAAGGCCCGGGCTCGAGGATTTGAGGGCCCATCTTCTTCTGCTCCCCCTGCTCCTACTTCTATACCTCTAGCTCCTTCTGCTCCAGCTTCACCACCACCATCAACATCAGTTCCAGCACCCTCTAGCACCTCCCTGTAGAGCTCAGATGTTCTAGTGCCGATGCTGCAAAGCCTCCACCATGGCTTATGCCTGGTGATGCAAAGTATCCATAATTTGGCTCAACATCGGCCCGTCATGAGCATCGACGAGTTTACAGCTCAGGTGGCCTGGCCAGGAGTCTAGCCTTCTCCTTTGGGGGGAGGTGAGGCTTCCGCAGCCCAGGAGCCTCAACCAGAGCCTCAGCCTCAGCTGGAGGCCACTCTAGAGACCACCCTGTGGACTTCTCCAGTTACTACACCAGGGGTAGAGGTCTCAGAGGAGGAGGATGACGCTGCAGACACAGATTATGCAGCAAACATGGCAGCAATGTAGAGCACCTGGGACCCAAGGCCTACTACAGCTCAGGATATTCCTCAGCCATCCCAGGATTCTCCCTCATCACCTCAGGACGAGCCTGCACCGACACAGGAGGAGCCATGACAGGACCTTTATTTATTTTTCCTGCTTTAGATACATTTTATGTTCAGTTTATGCTTTTAGTTTTAGTTTTATGTTTCAGTTTATTTATTTAGCAAATTTGAAAGCTTGTTGAACAGTTTACAATTTTGATTGTTATTGGAGTGGTTTGTTTTGATATGAAAATCTTGTGTTTGTTAATGATTTGAATTGATCGATTGCATGGATTGAGTGAATTGTGATGCCTACTAGATCACTTGCTTTGAATAAGTATGCAATAATTAGAAGACAAAACATGAATTAAGGGCATGACTGAAAATGTTAGTTGGTTTGACAGGTAAATTGTGAAGGTAATCATTAGCCACAACTCGGTGAGTTGTGTGATCTTTAACTGTGAGAGAACGACTAGTATTGGGTACCGATTTTTGCATGAATCTCTGATTACTGAATGAATGCATGAGTTTGAAAATGATGAAGGCCATGATTGATTGAAATAGCCACTTGGCCAAAAAGCTTACCATGTTCATGAATGATGAATCCCTTGCACCCATGTTGAGCTTGTTTTTGATTGATTAAGCTGAAACTTGAGCCTGTAAAGTCATAATCTCCATCTACCTTTTCTTAGGTTGTAGGAGAGCATCATAGTTCAAGGAAAATTTGTCCCAAATTTGGGGGAGATTATTGGGTGACAACAAGTATGGTAAGACAAATAACAACACACACAATAATATCAAAAAGCAACAAGTAAAAGTTGCTAAAATAAAAAAAATAAAAAAAATTCAAGAATAAAAGTTGAGTGTGTGTTGTTATTGAAGCAAAGTAAAGCAAAGTGCTATAAATATTGAAAGGCAAGTAATAGAGCTGGAATAAAAGAGAAAAATGTTGATCTAAGGATGAATGCTCTCCTAGAACTTAAGCTTTTGCATCCTAGAAAAACCATGAATTGTTTGCAGCCCAGCCTCATTACAAGCCAAGAAAAGTCCTTCGGATTTAATTTGTGTGTTTGTCACTGTATGGTGTAGAAGCAAAGCTTCATGGTGAATCAAAGGTGATTCAAAGGTATTTTGATGATAACAAAATATGACGACAAAGGTGATGACAAAAAGCTCAAAGATCAATCAAGAACAATTCAAGAGTTCAAGATAAGAATCAAGAAGAATTCAAGACTCAAGAAGAAAGTCTAGAGACAAGAATCAAGATTCAAGGTTCAAAGATCTCAAGAATCAAGATCAAGATTCAAGACTCAAGATTCAAGAATGAAGAGAAGACTCAATCAAGATAAGTATTATAAAGTTTTTCAAAACTTTGAATATCACATGAGTTTTTGACAAAACCTTTTACCAAAGAGTTTTTACTCTCTGGTAATCGATTACCATATTGTTGTAATCGATTACCAGTAGCAAAATGAGTTTGAAAAAGTTTTCAAACTGAATTTACAACGTTCCAATTATTTTCAAAAGGCTGTAACAGATTACAATGTTTTGATAATCGATTACCAGTTCCCTTGAACGTTGAAATTCAAATTCAAAGGTGAAGAGTCACATCTTTTCACTTAAAAGCTTTGTGTAATCAATTACACTAATTTGGTAATCGATTACCAGTGGCTATTTCTGATAAATCAAAAGACGTAACTCTTCAAAAAGGTTTTTGACTTTTTCAAATTGGTTTTAAGTTTTTCTAAAAGTTATAACTCTTCTAAATGGTCCTCTTGACCAGACATGAAGAGTCTATAAAAGCAAGGCTTTGATTTGCTTTTCAAGATTTTACTTTTCCAATCAATCCTTTACAAGCCTTGAAATCTCTTTGAACTTCTTCTTCTTCTTCTTTGCACCAAAAGCTTTCTGAAGTTTTCTGGTTTTCTAAACCTTGAAAACTTGTGCTATTCATCTTTTCATTCTCTTCTCCCTTTGCCAAAAAGAATTCGCCAAGGACTAACCGCCTGAATTCTTTTTGTGTCTCTCTTCTCCCTTTTCCAAAAGAACAAAGGACTAACCGCCTAAATTCTTTTGTGTCTCCCTTCTCCCTTGTCAAAGAATTCAAGCTGACACAGTCTGAGAATTCTTTTGATTCTTCCCTTTCCTTAATACAAAAGTGTTCGAAGGACTAACCGCCTGAGAATTCTTTTGTATCTTCATTCACAGAGTATCAAAGGTTTAACAGCCTAAGATCTTTGTCTCAACACATTGGAGGGTACATCCTTTGTGGTAAAAGTAGAGGGTACATCTACTTGGGTTTGACTGAGAACAAGAGAGGGTACATCTCTTGTGGATCAGTTCTAGTGGAGGGTACATCCACTAGGGTTTCAAAGAGAACAAGGGAGGGTACATCCCTTGTGGATCTTTGCTTGTAAAAGAATTTTTACAAGGTTGAAAGAAATCTCAAGGACCGTAGGTCGCTTGGGGACTGGATGTAGGCACGGGTTGTTGCCGAACCAGTATAAAAACTCTTGTGTGTTTGTTTCCTTCTTCCCTACTCTTTTACTTTCCACTGTGCATTTAATTTCCGTTTTTACTTTCTGTTAAGTTTCTCTTCTACTCCTCATTCTCTTAACAATTTAGTAAAAGCCTTAAAAGAGTAATTTTTTAATTAGTAAAGGTTTAGGAATAAGTAATTCAACCCTCCTTTCTTAATTATTCTGAGGCCACTCGATCCAACAAGTGGTATCAGAGCAGGTTTCTTGTAGAAAGTCTAACAACTTCAAGATTAATGGCCTCTTTGGATTCTTTGTTTTTCAAAAGTATTTTCAGGAACAGGTTATTCCAAGATCATGATGAAGACCAAGCCAACTTGTGTCTCATGACAAAATCTGATGAGAATAACAAAGAAGATTCTGTAAGGAAGAAGTGGTACATAGACAGTGGATGTTTCAAGCACATGACGGATGATGTATCCAAATTCACAACTATTTCCCCCAAGAAAAGTGGACATGTTACATACGGCGACAACAATATTAGTAAAATCTCAAAAGAGGTAACATCTAAGCCATCTCTATGAATTAAGGTATGATTAGTATTTTCAGTTAAGTTATTTTTGTGGCTAATTGAAAATAATTGTGAAATTGTTTGATTGTGTTTACAATGTTTAGTTAATTATATTTAGTTTTAAATTTAATATATATGATTAATTGAATTTTGTTTGAATTGATTAATGCTTGAATTGCTTATGTTTTGTTTGTTTTGACATGATAGAATTATTGAATTAAGAAAATAATTACCATGATATGTGATGATGATTGTTATTTGATACTTAAAATTTAGTATTTAAATTCTCTGGTAATCAATTACCACTATGTGTAATTGATTACAATAGAACATACTTAGTTCTATAAATTGAAGATAAGTCCAAAATTATTTGATTATGTTAAAATTTATCATGATTAATTAACTATATTTAATTTAAAAGAATTTCAATATACATGATTGATTTTTTTAATTTTGTCAAACTTTTTAGAAGTTTGAAAATTAAAATTTGGAAGTTATTGGAAGTTTCAAAATTAAAATTTGGAAGTTATTGAAAGTTGGAAGTTAAAATTTGAAATTTAAAATTTAATATTTGAAATTTGAAATTTGAAATTTGAAATTTAAAATTGAAATTTAAAAAAATTTGAAATTTGAATTTTTTTAAAGAGTTGTGCATAGTTAGTTGGTTGTTAGTTAAATTTAATTAATTTGAAATGTTTGATGATTGATTGTGTTTGAGAGTTATTTATGATTTTTTTATATTTAAAAATTTATGTTGATTATTTTGATAATATATTTTAAAAATGATTATGCATGATTTTTGATGTGATATGTGATTAGTCATTTATGAATGGTTATGTATGGTTTTATATCTCTTGTATGATTCTTGTATAATTTTTAAATATGACATGTGAATTACTTGCTTAAGGTTCATTCATAAAGTTTTTTCAAAATCCATTATGTTATATTTATTTATTTTTATATATAAGATTTTTCATATATAAAGTATCTTTTTGATTCTGAAAAATGAGTTATCAAGCATGAGCATGATAAAGATATTGAGCATGTAGGTTTTAGAGAAAATAATGATTACATGATTGATTGAGTTCTTTGAACTTTCTAAGTTTTCAAATTATCTTTAACAAATCTGAATGTTTGATAATGCCTGTGATCTATATCCTTCAATCCTTGTATTATTCTTGTTTGATATGTTTGAATTACTTGATTGATTGTTCAAAATATTTTTTATGCTTTTCAAAATTATTATATTGTATTTCAAACAAAATTATTTTGATATGATAAAACCTTTTATGTTAATAAAAATTCATCTTGGTAAGTGTTGGTAGTTAATTAGTACTTAGTCTTAAAAAAAAGTGATTGTATTTTTTAAAAAAGAATTGTAGATACTAAAAACCAACTTGCAGACATCTTCACAAAACCATTAACCAAAGACTCTTTCTACACCATTAGAAGAGAATTAGGATTTCTAGATGCAAGTAACTTAGACAAATGATTTGTGTTTTGATGACTTATGACTTATTTGTTATTTATGCACATATGCTTCTATTATAATGTGAGGATGATTTATTATCTTGTTTGATTTTTATAAATTTTTCTCTCTTGTATGAATACATTTATTGTATGTTTATCCATTTTTATATAATTTGACATGATTAGATTTTTGTCAAAATTATATTAATATGCTAAAATAATTGAGATAAGTAATGAGTTACCATGTATGTGTTCATAACTAATTTTTGTTACTTAGAATTAAGTTTTGATTCTCTGATAATAGATTTAGATTATAATTATATTTTTTTAAAACCTTGTATTTGGCTATGTTTTTATGACCTTTGAACACTTAGTATTTCTTTTAATACTTGCTTAGTATAACTGAACATGATGATTATATTGACTTGCTCTTGGTTGTTTATGATTGTGTGTTTTAAACTTAATTACTTTAATAATATATGATTAGTGGTATGTACTTACATTTGATATTGCGTTTTATATTTTTTTTAATTATTCATATATGTTTTATTTGAATATTATAAATGACTTTCTGGATTATATGACATTCTATGAAGTATTATATTTTTAGTGTGATGTATGGTTATGATATCTTGTTTGATTGTTTTCTATTCTCATGTATTTTGGCTATATTATTATGGTATTTGAACAATTTACTATTTCCTTATTTGCATGGTATGGTTGAACAAATATGTTATTTGACTATTTGGATTTCATAGTTAATATATTTATGATTGTTGCTTCATGGTTCTTACTTCATGATTTGATAGATGGTTTTTCATGAATGCTGTATGAATATTTAGTTATATTTGCATACTTAAATTTTGATACGCACTTTGGCTTTTTGTTGATGCCAAAGGGGGAGAGAAATGGGATTAAATCAAAAACTCATATGAGTAATTAATTTAATTTTAAGATAAGCATAAATTCAAGAACTCACATGAGTAATTAATTTAATTTTAAGATAAGCATAAATTCAAAAACAAAGGGGGAGAATTTATGAGAATAATCGACTAGGAAAAAGTGTGTGTATGTTTCTTGATTTCAGAAGTTGTCATCATCAAAAAGGGGGAGATTGTAGAAGCAAAGCTTCATGGTGAATCAAAGGTGATTCAAAGGTGTTTTGATGATAACAATGATGATAACAAAAGATGACGACAAAGGTGATGACAAAAAGCTCAAAGATCAATCAAGAACAATTCAAGAGTTCAAGATAAGAATCAACAAGAATTCAAGACTCAAGAAGAAAGTCTAGAGACAAGAATCAAGATTCAAGGTTCAAAGATCTCAAGAATCAAGATCAAGATTCAAGAATGAAGAGAAGACTCAATCAAGATAAGTATTAAAAAGTTTTTCAAAACTTTGAATAGCACATGAGTTTTTGACAAAACCTTTTACCAAAGAGTTTTTACTCTCTCGTAATCGATTACCATATTGTTATAATCGATTACCAGAAGCAAAATGAGTTTGAAAAAGTTTTCAAACTGAATTTACAACGTTCCAATTATTTTCAAAAGGCTATAATCGATTACAATGTTTTGGTAATCGATTACCAGTGCCCTTGAACGTTGAAATTCAAATTCAAAGGTGAAGAGTCACATCCTTTCACTTAAAAGCTTTGTGTAATCGATTACACTAATTTGGTAATCGATTACCAGTGACTGTTTCTGATAAATCAAAAGATGTAACTCTTCAAAAAGGTTTTTGACTTTTTCAAATTGGTTTTAAGTTTTTCTAAAAATTTATAACTCTTCTAAATGGTCCTCTTGACCAGACATGAAGAGTCTATAAAAGCAAGGCTTTGATTTGCTTTTCAAGATTTTACTTTTCCAATCAATCCTTTACAAGCCTTGAAATCTCTTTGAACTTCTTCTTCTTCTTCTTTGTACCAAATGCTTTCTGAAGTTTTGTGGTTTTCTAAACCTTGAAAACTTGTGCTATTCATCTTTTCATTCTCTTCTCCCTTTGCCAAAAAGAATTCGTCAAGGCCTAACCGCCTGAATTCTTTTTGTGTCTCTCTTCTCCCTTTTCCAAAAGAACAAAGGACTAACCGCCTGAATTCTTTTGTGTCTCCCTTCTCCCTTGTCAAAGAATTCAAGCTGACACAGTCTGAGAATTCTTTTGATTCTTCCCTTTCCTTAATACAAAAGTGTTCGAAGGACTAACCGCCTGAGAATTCTTTTGTATCCTCATTCACAGAGTATCAAAGGTTTAACAGCCTAAGATCTTTGTCTCAACACATTGGAGGGTACATCCTTTGTGGTAAAAGTAGAGGGTACATCTACTTGGGTTTGACTGAGAACAAGAGAGGGTACATCTCTTGTGGATCAGTTCTAGTGGAGGGTACATCCACTAGGGTTTCAAAGAGAACAAGGGAGGGTACATCCCTTGTGGATCTTTGCTTGTAAAATGATTTTTACAAGGTTGAAAGAAATCTCAAGGACCGTAGGTCACTTGGGGGCTGGATGTAGGCACGGGTTGTTGCCGAACCAGTATAAAAACTCTTGTGTGTTTGTTTCCTTCTTCCCTATTCTTTTACTTTCCGCAGTGCATTTAATTTCTGTTTTTACTTTCTGTTAAGTTTCTCTTCTACTCCTCATTCTCTTAACAATTTAGTAAAAGCCTTAAAAGAGTAATTTTTTAATTAGTAAAGGTTTAGGAATAATTAATTCAACCCCCCCCCCCCTTCTTAATTATTCTGAGACCACTCGATCCAACATATGGCATGAGATGAAATTCAAAAGTTGAGACTTATGTTGGTTGTTGATTGAGAAATTGCCTAAACACTTGTGCTTGAGAGAAACAGTGACCGTGAGGAATTGGCTTGACGAACCTTCCTTGATATTTGTCTTACTTGCAAGCTTTTTTCACTTGTGTTGCTTAATAATCATGTTCCTATCTTTGGAATTTTGCATATCTCTATAAGAAGCTGTTGGTTGAAAGCCTTGCTAGCCACTTGTGTTCATGTGATTAAATTCTTTGGAACAAACACAATTTTGATTAACCATTGTGAGCTTGTCACTTGAGGACAAGTAAAACTGTAAATTTGGGGGAGTTGAGTTGAGTTGACATATTTTAATTTTGGAACCTTCAGTTAAGCTGTTTTTAATCTATTTTGAATTGACATATGAAATTGATCTACTTATTGTAAGTTTTGATGGGTAATTAGCTCCTGATAGAAAATCTGCCATGACAGGGTTGAATGAACTAAGAACAGTTACACCTTCCAGAAAGTATGCAATCCACTATTTTCTTTCTACTTTTCTTGTTCCTTGGTTTATATGTTTCATTTTTGTCTATAGGCATAAGTACAAGTAAATGGTTTGTATCTATAGTATTTCAATGGTAGGCATAAGTTAATGACTTTTACCTACAGTTGGAGGTTGTAGGTACAAGTTAATATTTTTACCTACAGTTAGAGGTTATAAATATAAATTAATGACTTTTACCTACGCACAATGTGAATTGTAGGTGAAAGTAAATCAGTAGGTAAAACTTATACTGACAAACGATAATCCGTCACTGTACGTCCCCTCAAAGTTGATGACCAAAATGTCTGTAGAACAAAGTCTTTATTACATTTATCTACGCATTTTTAACATCTAGTGATGATTTTTGTCCGTAGGTATAGGTTATTTTTCTTGTAGTGATAACAAAAACTTTCCTGTAAATATATAATATTGTCCCTTTATAATTTTAATAAATAAGAAGGTTCAAAAAAGGATAAAGGGGCACTAAAAGCAATAACAGTAGGTTTTCTTCCTTTTTTACTTTCATTTTCCATATTATGGTGGATAGAAAATCAAAGCAAGTTCTTGCTTGCCTGTACCTTGTTGGTGAACGTGTGAAGCTGGGCAGGTTTACTGTGTATCATATTCTCACAGATAAGACTACGTTGATTTGAATGGAAGAGTGAAAGACTAGACGTATTAGTGTGTTTATTTTTCCTTTTGGTCAGTATTCGGTTATGGAGAGAACATTAACCTATGTTTCACAGAGAGAAAACAAGATGAGGGAGAAAAAAATTGAAAATTAAATTAGAGGAAAAATGGAAAGAGAAAGAATAAAAAATGAAACGATTGCTACATTATTTGGTAGAATAAAATTAAAAGCAAAAATAAATATGTATATAAAATAATATAAATATCTCTAAAATAGTATACTTCAATTTGTGTATCACGTGTCAACATATTACTTTTTAAAGATATTTTATTACTTTACACTTTTCTTTTGTGCAAATTCACACTTTTTGATTTTTTTTTCTTTCAAGCTATTTGTGCCTATCACCGCAATTCCTTTAATGTAATATATAAAACAATACTTTTCTTTGTTTTTCTTCTCATTTTAGAAGAAATATTAAACGTGTGAAAATTACTTACTTTTTAATTCTTTCTCTCAACCAAATAATTGTAACAAAAAAGTATCCAAACAATAATTGTAAAAATAAAGTAACCAAAGTAACAAACAATGAAAGGGAGATGATTTTCCTCTCCGTCATTCTTTAATTTCTCTTTTCTTCATTTTATTTTGTATTTAAAATCGACGTAATATAAACATGGAAAAATATTCTAAAATATGGATATTTAATTACCTTCTTGCTGTTATTCAATTTTGACAAAATTTTATTCGTACACTAGCAAGGTGTTCTATTTTGATTCAAACCCATTTCATCTTGTGTTCTTCCCATCTTTAATTTGTTGCTTTCCTCCTAAACCCATTAAATCATACATATTTAAAAAATATTTCTTTTAAAGTAAGATGGGATCTTGAGGGTTCTTGTATAAGATTCATTCTTGCACCATCAAGATCCCGCGAGATGAATTCTATTAGTAGATCTTGGGAAAAATTGATCTTGAGCTTAAGACCTTGCTAAAGACTCAACGTTAAAGATGCTCTTAATTTCTACTGATGCACAAATGGGATGCATCTTTAACATGTCTTCCACAAGGCCAACAGGTTGTAAATCTGATGGTGAAAGTTTAAACTTAAACATTGGCATGCATGTCTTCAACGTCACTCTTGCATGAATTCAACGTCATTCTCTACCCCTAACTAATGTTTGTGCTATATATACATTTTTATTTGTGGGTTTTAGTGTGTTGAGCTCTTGCCCTACTGATAAAAAATAAAGGAACCAACTAACTTGAATCTTCTCTTTAATTTTTGAATTAATGAAAAGTTATTTTTATGATTACATACTGAACCAAATCAACTTGTTTGGTGAGTTTAGTTTAAATTTGAAAAAAAAAATCCAACCAAATGAATCCATATTTTTAATATCAAAACTGAATCAAATTGAGTTATGAACAATATAAGATATAATACATATTGGATTGTGTGTGTAAGTGATACATTAAAGCTAAAGGGGAGGGAGTGTGTAACATCTAAGGTAAGGACAGCCTTACACAAATATATAGTTACATTTATTTCATTTCTAGAAGAGAAGTGGGGGAGTAAACCTATAACCTATTAGATATGAGACATTTTCTTGTTTCACTTTATCAAATTCTTAAAGTTAAATCACATATTGGATTAGTTCACTTTCAAAATATAATTATTGCTTATAATGAACTAATCAAAATACATTTACATCAAATATAATTTAAAAGATAATTTTCATGCAATTTAATAAAATTTTACTCTTAAGATTTAAATAATCTCCTAATGTGTTAAAATGAGTGTGTATAAATTATTGTAAATATTGTAATAAATAATATTACTTATTTAAAAATAATAATTAAAAAATAAAGTGTTCTTTAAATAGTTTTCATCATAACCAGAAAATTTCCCTTAAATGTTTATTGTGCAAAACAATTGAGTGCAAATGCAATAGGTCCTTGATTATTTTACCCCTAAAACTTGTTATTGTATCATTTAACCAAAAAGGACTCTCAGTGGAATAATTGAAGCCAGAAAAAATGTTTGTTTAACCTTTTTCCATATTTCATTGAATATGTGCTATAATAATAATAATAATAATAATAATAATAATAATAATAATAAATACTACAAAAAGAGTTATTTAATAACACATAAATCAGGGTTTAAATAACACTTAGATGTGTTGTTTATCTTGCATCTATTAAAGGGGGGAAAGACTTTCACATCACTTATTAAATGCTATTAAATGGTCTCATTAGATAGCACTTGGTTAGTACAAGTGTTGTTAACTGGACACCTTAATGCAAATGCTATAAATAGACACCTTAGATGACACTTGTTTAGTACAAGTGTTGTCAAATGTGAACCTTACATGACACTTGTTTAGTAGAAATGTTGCCTAATTGGGATTTTAAATAGCACTTGTACTATTTATACAAGCGTCGTGGGATTTTTTTTATTTTTTTCATTACATTTTTGTTGTTTTCACCTATATTAATGTTCAAAATGCTTCAATAAACCACCAATAAGGCAATAACATTCCATTTCAAGAGTTGATAAAATTATTTTTCTCTTTTGCATAGTTCAAAATAATAATTCATGCACACATCACCTTTTTCATAATCTAATACGTACAACTTAATTAAAAACCTCACTCTTAAGTTTTGAACGATGAAATTTGTATTGTTCAACATTTAACATTAATGCAACACACCAAAACAAATTGTAATTTGTATTGTTCAACATTTAAGAATATAAAAAATACAAAACAAACTACACGAGTTTCAACAATTGAAACTATGCTAAACATCTTGGACCATATAATGACACCAATCTTCCTTGACTTCAACTAGTTGGTCATGAGAGTGAGTAGCACACTTGTAGTCAGGGAAGTGCTCCAAAAGAAAACATCAGAATAAATAAAGGTTAGAATTAAATAACATTAAATGATTTGTAAAAATTAGGAATGAGATAAATATAAATTACAACTAAAATTACGTATTGTAAATGGGATGATATTTTCATTTTGTGAAAGGATTTCTTTCATGAATCTCATAACATAATAACCACAATCAATTGTATTTGTTTGACGAGGGCACTATATAAGTTAAAATGAAAGATTAAATGAATGATATATTATCCTTGTTTTGCACAACGAATTTGTTTGATCTAGATTTGGGCAAGAGATTAAAGTGTAGTTAAATTGTGTACATATCTGTATATGGATCCAAGTGATTTTGCTATTTAATCTAGATTTTGGAATCCTAATTCCCTTACTAGCTTGGTAAATGCACAAAGTTTTGACAAAATGAAATAAATATATTCAAGTCATTACATTCAATGTATCTCATATTTGTGATATTGAAAATAAAAATGCATCTAACATTCATGTGTTGTTTATGCTTAAGATCACCATGCATAGAATTCATATAATATATTGTCAATAAGGAGACATGATGACAATCAACACCCAATGATCCCAAAAAAAACTTGTTAGTTAGCAAATTTAAGTAACCTATATTTTTCGAAATTCATTAAATTAAATAAATTTATTAAAAAATTATTTACCCTGTATTGTAAGGTTCCAATAGACTAACTTGTCTCGTGGATTAATTCAATAGCTTCATTGCCCTCGTGTTCGTTGGAGTTGTATTATGTGGGCATAAGAATGAAAATCTCTTTGTATTTTATCTTGCAAGGACCAACTGATAATGCAAATACCTTCAATGAAGATAAAAACATGTTACCAATAATATCAATGTTTAATTGAATAACAATTGCAAAACTTTGTTTACTTAAAGTACTTGATACAAACATAAATAATAGGACAATTTAAACATGCATGAAGAATAAGTTCATTGATAATTTGTTGACCAATAAACTCTATATATGATATAGCAAAAATGTTTCTCTCCATGTCTATGTTCAACAATGCACCATGTTGAAGCTTATCTTTAACATAAATATCAATAAATTTGCAGTACATAGGAAGATTATTTGCACCAAGTGTAAGGAAGACTCTTGATGTTCTAACTTTGCTATTTCTTATTTCTTTATATCTGATTTTTTTTGTTGAATCTTTGGCTTTAGATTTTCCAAGAACCTAAATGAAAAAACATTGTAATGAGACATTTATTTATAAAATAAAAAAATTGAATAACAAAATCTAATGTATATCATAAGAAGTCATACCATAGAGACTAAATTTAATAAGTTTGGTTGATCATGCAACAAAAGTACCAATTGCATCATCTACTACCATTACTCTTGCATCCTTTATATGTAGTGTTAGGAGTGCATCTAACTCTATCATATGATTGAGAGGTAATGGTTTATTGTGTAGTTTTTTATTAGCAAGATGGTTATAGACCTTTCCTTTTCCAACTACAGGATAGGTTGGGGATGATAAATGAAAACTACATGATAAGATGCCCTAAAAGAATAATTTGATCTTGATGAACAAAAATAATTACTTCAAGAATATCACAAGATAGAAGCATGCAACTATCTTTCACATTGTTTGTTATTGAATCTGGCTGTCCATCTGTCTTTTTAGGGTGAGGAAGATTATTTGCACCAATTGCAGAGGAGGCTCCTAATGCTTACTTTTCTTATTCTTATTTCTTTATAGCAGTATCTGACTCATTTGCTTTTCCTAAATCTTTGCATTTAGATTTTTCAGGAACCTCAATGGAAAACCATTAAAGTAAGACATTTATTTAGAAAATAATGAATTCAGAATCTAAATTATATATACCATAATGAGTTATAACGTAGAGACTAAATCAATAAGGTTGGTTGGCCATGCAACAAAAGTACTAATTGCATCGCCTACTACCTGTGGAAGCAATGCTTTCCAAGATTATTTTGATGATGCCAAAGACTTAAGTCAAGAATCAAGAGTCAAGCAAGTTTCAAGAATCAAAGAGTCGTTCAATCAAGATTCAAGATTCAAGTAAAGAATCAAGAGAAGACTCAATTAAGATAAGTATTAAAAGAGTTTTTCAAATATTGAATAGCACAATTTTGTTCAAGAGAATTTTTCAAAGAAAAATATTTTACCAAGAGTTTTACTCTCTGGTAATCGATTACCTGAAGGCAGTAATCGATTACCAGTAGCCAACATTCTTTTCAAACTAATTTACAAAGCTATAATCGATTACCATAATCATGTAATTGATTATCAATGTTTTAAAACATTAGATTTCAAATTTCAAGAGTCACAACTTGTGATAAAACATTTTTTCAAATCATTTCAAACTTGTGTAATCGATTACCAATGTTTCTAAACGTTTTGATTTTTAAATTTAAACATGAAGAGTCACATATGTTGATGTGTAATCGATTATACTGCAATGGTAATCGATTACCAGTGACTTATTTTGAAAATTAAATTACCAAAAGTCACAATTCTTAAAGTGACTAGTTTCTGAAGATTTTTCAAAACTCGAACCTTTAAAGATACTAGTTTTCAAAAGAGTCACAACTTTTAAAGTGATTAGTTTTCAAAAGAGCCACAACTTTTAAAAAGTGACTAGTTTTGAAGAAATTGTCAAGAGTCACAACTTTTAACTTGTTTTTTCAAGAGTCGTCAAATGACTATAAATATGTGACCATGGCATAAATTTTAATAAAACAACTTTCAGATTTCTTTCATTCATTCAAAGCATTCTTCTAAGAGTTTTTGTTCAAAACTTTCTTTATTCAAGAAAAGTTCATTGGCCAAAAACTTGTGTTATTCTTCTTCTTCTTCTTCATTCCTTCCTTCTCTTGCAAGAAGAATTCAAAGGACTAACCGCCTAAGAATTCTTTTGTTTCTTCCTTCTCCCTCTTGCAAAAAGATTCAAAGGACTAACCGTCTGAGAATTCTTTTGATTCTTCCTCTTCCCTTTAAAAAAAAAGATTTCAAAGGACTAACCGCCTGAGATATCTTTTGTTTCCCCTTAGAAAGATTCAAGGGACTAACCACCTAAGAATTCTTTGTCTTAACACATTAGAGGATACATCCTTTGTGGTACAAGTAGAGGGTTCATCTACTTGGGTTGTAATACTGAGAACAAGAGAGGGTACATCTCTTGTGGATCAATTCAAGTGGAGGGTACATCCAATTGGTTTTTCAAAGAGAACAAGGGAGGGTACATCCCTTATGGATCTTTGCTTGTAAAGGATTTTACAAGGTTATTAGAAATCTCAAGAACCGGTGGTTGCTTGGGGACTGGACGTAGGCACGGGTTGTGGCCGAACAAGTATAAATCTTGTGTTTGTCTTCTTCTTCCCTACACTTTTTACTTTTCCGCTGTGCACTTTTTATTTTCGCTTTACTTTTGTCTAAGTTACTATTTCTGTTCTTTACTTTCTCATAACTTAGTAGTAAAGCCTAATTGAATCTAGTAATATTAAGAAGGATAAATTTTTAATTAGTCAAGACACGTTCATAATTAATTCAACCCCCCTTCTTAATTATTCCAAGGCCACTTGATCCAACACTACCATGATTCCTACATCCTCTATAGGTAGTGGTAGCGGGGCATCTGACTCTATCACATACCCAATCAAAACTTTCACATGATTGAGAGATAATGGTCTATTGTGTAGTTTTTCATTAGCAACGCAATTATAGACCTTTCATTTTCAAACTATGTGATGTGTTGGTGATGATAAATAAAAACTACGTGATGAGATGCTCTAAAACAATAATTATATCACCAAAACACTTAACACACTAAATAATAAATTGTTGTCTTTGATCAATTATTTGTAAATGCAATAATTAGATAAGGAAACAATTACTTCAAGAATATTGCAGAAAAAAAGCATGCAACTATCTTTCACATTTTTTGTTGTTGAATTAGGTTGCCCATCCACCTCTTTAACGTGAAGCCTACTCTCTAATTCTTTCACTTTCCATGTGAGGAATGCTACTTGTTCTTTCAAGCTCAAGTCACCATCCTTTCTTTTGCGCTTTTGACTTGGGAAACACCTATTTGTAGCCATCTTTGGAAAGACTTGTTCTTTCAGCCATAATATAAAACACTCGTTGTGTTTTCTTGTTATCCAATTCTCATTCCTATTTCTAATTGAACTTCAAAGTAGTTTATTATTCTTTCAACATAAGGCTCAACCTCATCATCATTGTATAGAACATATAAGTGTGATTGTTCCCATTCTTTCCTTGATACAGTCAATAGTTCATCTCTTCTAATCTCTTCCCATGTTGTTCTTTCTATATGAGGAGACCTTGGAAGCCCTATGGAATCAACATTGCCTATGTATTCAATACAAAACTCAATAGTTTCTTCAACTATGTACCACTCAACAATGCAACCTTTGGTCAACTGTAATTTTTTACGTACCTTTTTAGAATTTCCATATAATGTTAGAAGGGGTACATCTATCTCATATAAGTTAGCCCACACAATTATGTCTCTCTAACCAAGTGAGCATCCAGGTGAACCATTATGTCAAAGAAGAATGGTGGAAAGTACATCTCAAGCTTGCCCAATGTCTCAATAATTTATTTTTTGCAATGTCAGAAATTTCCCAAGGTTAATTACTTCACTGTAAATCACCTTGAAGAAGAAACATGGTTTTGTAATGGTCATCCTCACCTTTTTGGCAAAATGGAACAGATGCCCAATGGTAATAAATGTTCCATTAGAACATGACAATATGAGACTTTAAACCTTTTAACTTATGGTCTTTCATAGATACGAGGCTTCCAATGTTTGATGAGTATCCCTTTGGAACTTTAACTCCATGAAGAAACTTACAAAAAGATATTTTTTTCTTTTCTAGATAAAGTATAAGTTGTGATAAGTGTCATATTTCAGTTATTGTTGGTATTAAAATGTTAGCACTTATCTTTCGATTGTAATAGTTTTCTTATAAACTTTCCTTAAACCTAGTTGTTTTATATATATTGTACATTTACTAATGTTTTTGTTTCAATATGGAATATTTATCGATGATTCTATAGGTTTTGATGGTTGTTTGTTAGATCCACAAACCAAGTCAAAAGGAAGGGAAAATGATCATTTTTTCAAGATTTCAAACATCCATTCACCCAGGCTGGCAACCACCTTGCCTAGGCTAATCAATTTTCTTCAAGCATAAGTAATCAACTCGCCTGGGTGAATTGGTACCTTCAACACTAAGTAAGAAATTTGCATGAGCGAATTTAGCTCATGTGGGAGAACTTGAATGCACCTCTTGGTTCTTTTCTATAAATAGTCATGTCAAGGAAGAAGAAAAAGACAACCAGAGGCAGAGAGAAAGCATGAGAAACACAAAAAGTGAATAAGAAAGCACAAAGTGGAGCCCGAGCGCTGCAGAGTTGTAACCATGGATCACATCCTTTGTCATTTATCTTGTTAGTCTTGTGTTCTACGCAATGATTGGTTAGTTTCTCCAAAGGATTGGATGTAATCTTTGTACCCTTGTGTATCTCTTTTGATATTATATATGTTTGAATCTTTTCTACTCATTATTGTTGATTTCATTTTGTTTGTAATGCTTGATTCTATTTGATCATTAGTTTCATGAAATTGGATTTTAAGTTTGACTGAGAAGTATTCTTAGAATTTGAACAGAATGAAGTTACTCTTTACGTTATGTTGCTAAAAATAGAGCACAACATTTTGATTGCAAAAAGCACAAGATTATGATTGTAATGTTGGGGTATTTACTTTAGTAACATTTTGAAAATGATTTATATATATTAATTTTATTAGGATACTGAGGGTATGAATGATGAAATCCAATCTTGCATTTTTCTTGAATTAATTGAATTCGTTATTAATTGTTTCTGTAATTTTATGTATTTTCGACGCACTAAATTCTATCATTTCCTTTATTTTTGTTACTCTATTTATTTTTCATTAGATAAACAAACCCATGATATCTCGATTAAATTTGTACATAAGTATTCAAATTGTTAACTTTTATCCGAATGAATTAAGTAACTCAAGTCCCTGTGGAGACGATCTCTTTTTATAAATTTGTAACCTGCGACAACAATTGGTACGCTTGCCAAAAGTCTAGCAACTTTTTGTCACCGTTGTTGAGGACTTGAGTCACCCACTTATTTTTCTTACTTTTGTAATTATTTCTTTTATTTTGATTTTGTATAAATTCTTTCTTGTTATATTTTATTTTCACTAACCTTGGTGTTTATGGGTTGTTGTAGTGTGTTCTTTTTTCCTTTATGCGAAGTAAAATTCTAGCAGATAAAATTGCATTTGATCCGGAAATTACCAAGACTAAAAGGAAGAACAGGAAGAAAAAGAAACAAGCAACCACTAAACCACCGGGTGAGTCTTCTTCTACTGATTATCCATCAATTGAAAAGCCATTTGTGGAAGATAACATGGCTGATCGAGGAGGAGAAGGAAATAGACCACCAAGGAGGACTCTTGGTGACTATGCTTATAGAAAAGGACCAAACCATTACAACAACATAGTCATTCCTCCTTTCAGCAACAAGGTTGTGGAATTGAAGTCAACATTGCTTAGTCTGATTGGCTCACACCCTTTTGCTGGAATGGATCATGAGGATCCATTCACACATTTGTCTACCTTCATGGAGCTGTGCAATACCATGGGAGCTTCTGATGAAAATGTTGAAGTTGTTTACCTCAGAGATTTCTTATTCTCCTTGGCAGGTAAGGCAAAGACATGGCTCCAATCACATCCAAACAAAAACCTTAACATTTGGGAAGAGATGGAGAAAAAATTCATTGCAAGGTTCTTTCCCTTGTCTACATTCATCAATGCAAAATCCATCATTGTTACTTTTTCTCAAGGGTCTGATGAACCTCTCTGTGAAACATGGGAGGTGCCCAAACCATAATTTCGATGATGTTGCACAACTACATATTTTCTATAGTGGTTTGAAACCTTAAACAAAGATTATTCTTGATGCCTCAATAAGAGGTACTATGATGTCTAAGAGCCAGGAGGAAGCAATTGTAATCATTGACTTCATTGCAACCAATGATTATCAGAGTCACCACGATAGAGCTCCGATTCAAAGAAAAGGTATGATGGAGTTGGATACTCAGAATGCAATTCTGGCTCGAAACAAGCTCTTGACTCAGCAAATAGAGGTCTTGACCAAGTAGATAGGTCAACTTCCTCAACAATATCAACAAGGTGGATCATAGAAAACACACCAAGCTCATCAAGTTCAACAAGTTCCAAGATGCATATTCTAGTCCCACTAACATTTCTTTTGGATGTCCTTCTAAAAACTATTATGTGGATCATTCAAATGAGGATCCACAACAAGAAAAAGCTCAACTAGGTAGAATTTCAAAGATGGAAGATACTTTAACTTAGTTTATGTAGATGTCTATCATAAACAAGAATAACACTAATGCTTCCATTAAAAATTTGGAAGTTCAGGTTAGACAATTGGCAAAACAATTGTCTGAGCATGGAAGTGAATCTTTCTCAACAAACACACATGTTAACCCATAGGAACAATGTAATTTAATTATGAAAAGACAGGGGACTGTGGTTGGGTTGAAGGATAATGGTGAGAAAAAGAATATAGAAGGAGTTGAAAAAGAAAAAAGAAAACTGATGAAGTGATTAATAGTAAAAGTGAATGAGAAAGTGGTAAGTAAAGAAAAGAAGCAAAAATCAAATAAACACGCCACTAACAAAGGTAAAGTTGTAGTAAACCATCCACCAGTTGAGCATCTTCCTTATCTACATGCTTTGTCAAAGAAAGATAAGGAAATGTAGTACAAGCGTTTCTTAGACATTTTTAAATGATTGCAAATTAACATTCCTTTTTTCTAAGGCTTTGGAGCATATGTCAACATATGATAAATTCATGAAGGATTTTCTTACAAAGAAGAAAAGAATTATGGATGATGAAACGGTGGAGCCTGAGCCATAACAAGGGCGTTCGGCTTAAAAGACGTTAAAGAAGCGCTTTTGGAAGGTAACCCAGTGTTTTGTATTAATTTGTGTTACTTTAATCCTATGTTTTATATTTTTGAATTTTACTTTTGAGTCTTTATTCACGAATTATGTTTTTGAAAGTATAATTTGCTTTGTTAGAGCTTGTCAGACCCTAATTTCATCCGGGTATGATGTTTTTATCATTCATCTGTGATGTTTTGATCATTACTAACTAAATTACAGTGTTTGGCACCAGTTTTAGTGCAAAGACAAGGGATCACTCAAGTTGATGTTTGATTGTCAGATGCGGGAACAAAAACCACAAGGAAAGGGGGAAAAATGGCCATTTTTTGGATGTTTCCAGGCTTGAGCTAGCCTAGGCCAGCATCTGGCTTGTCTAGGCCATGGAATGCCTTCATCCTTAAGCAACCAGCTCGCTTGGGTGAGCTTCCCCTGCACCTAATGGCTTTTTCTATAAATAGCCATGTAGAGGGCAGGGTTTAGGGGCTGGTAATTGAAGGAATATAAGGAAAAATGCAGGAAGAAAGAGAAGAAAAAAAACAAAGTCGAGACACCACCGAATCGAACCGTGGATCATTTTCTACATCCTTTCTCTGGCTAGTCTTGTACCCTGTGCAACAGTCGGTTAGTTTTTCTTAAGATTTTGATGTAATCAATGTACCCTTATGGGTCCTCTATGATATTATGTGCGCATTTATCTTCTCTATTTATTCGTAAGGCTTAATTCTAGTAGATCACTAATGTCATGAAAATTGGTTTTTTTTAGTGAGACTAGAAGGTAATAAACACAACAAAAATGAAAAAAAAATCAATTCACAACCTAACTTCTTTTCATCAAATATCACCTAAGATCGTTTCAAGGTCCAACTCCTTAACAATTCTCTCCACTTATCTAGATTTAAAACGTCTTTTCATGGTCCAACGCCTTAACAACTCTTTTTTGCAATTAAAATAAATCTTTCAAAAACATAAATGATTCAACACACAAACATTCAGACTTAAAGAACTACGTAGGTATGATTTCCTCATTGCACTTGGGGATACATAGGAGCAAGGGAAACACCCTTGTCGATTCAGAAAAAAAAATAATAATAGTAATAAAGGGAAAATAAATAATTTTGATGGGCACATGTGGTGCTAATACCTTCCCTATGCATAAAAAACTCTCGAACCCTTATTTTTAAAATTTGTAGACCTCTTTTAGTTTTCTAATGTTTTCCTTGAATAAATGTTGGTGGTGACTCCACTCATTTTCTCCCTAAGAGACGAACATGTTTTTTATCTTATTTTTCTTTCGTCGTCCCGTCGTTAGGTAGATTGCGACAGATGGCGACTCAACTAGGGACTCGTTAGAGAGTTAAATCATTTGATCAAGTGTGCAATTTTATCATGACCTTTTACTTATTTATTTATTTCCCCTTTCTCTTTAATCCCTACGTTGTGCTCATGTTCGTTAAAGTTTCATTCTATTACCGTTCATTTTACGGTTTAGCTTCGAACTTGTTTCCTTTATTCATTGTTTTGCTCATGTTTGTATATAAACTTTGCTATGTTGTTACTTCTTGATTTGTATCTTTGTATCTATTACCTTTGTAGTTAGAAATAATTTGTGCCACTGAATCCTAGGATAGATGACATGTGCTATACTTCTTGTATCTACCTGGGAATTTTCTGGTTGTTTTGCAAGTGGGGTTGGGTAATTCTTAGGTTGCTCCATTCACACATGACTTCCACACTTTTTGCACTTACTTTGAGATATTAGGCCCTATACCTGGGATTGTGTTAGCCATAGGGAGTGGAGGTCGACCTGTGGTCATGCTGGGTCCCCAACTCGCTTGATAACAGTGAAAAGCTTCAACTAGAGTTTTCCTCTTTTGGTGATGCATTGTCGCTGAAAGTCCCTATCACCACAACATATTACCTAAGAGGATAATATCTCTAAAGGCCGATAAGGTTACATGAAAATACCCTTAGGAGTTGTCACTAGATAGTGGACTTTTGGATCCTTTCCATTAGGTTCATGAATTAAGGGCACGGAGCAAACTCACCATGTCTGGTTTCCTTGTTTACATCATGCATGTCTTCGAGGCATCATAATGGACATATCATTCATGCATTTATCATTTTTCATATTCATGCATTTCATTTGCATAAGTCATTGCATTGTCATACATATTCATTTAACATGTTTTATTCAGCCAATTGCATGCATAATCCTGCTGTATAGTTGCTCATGCCTTGCATTCCCTTCTTCATCGCCAAAAGTCACAATGAAGTGTAAAAGTACACTATGTTTTTTAGTTTCATGTGTTGGGTACCATGGTAATAGTTATAAACAAACCATGTTGGAGTTATACAATTCTTTCTCCTGAAAACGATTGAAATCACATGAACATGGTACCTAATGCCTTTTGGGCGTCTTGGGTCGGTTTGATAAATACATTAGTCATGCATACCATAACTATTCCCTGATCATTCATCATATCTCCCTTGTGATAGGTTATTTAAATATTGGCAATCAAAATTTCTATTTTGTTGGATCAAGTGATCTCGGAATAATTAAGAAGGGGGAGTTGAATTAATTATTAATGAACCTTTACTAATTAAAACTTCTATCCTTCTTAATGTTACTAGATTCAATTAGGCTTTTACTATAATGTTAAGAAAGTAAAGAACATAAATAGAAACTTAACCAAAAGTAAAAGCGATAATTAAAGTGCACAGCGGAAATTAAAGAGTGTAGGGAAGAAGAAGAAGACAAACACAAGAGTTTTATACTGGTTCGGCAACAACCCGTGCCTACATCTAGTCCCCAAGCGACCTGCGGTCCTTGAGATTTCTTTCAACCTTGTAAAAACCTTTACAAGCAAAGATCCACAAGGGATGTACCCTCCCTTGTTCTCTTTGAACAACCAAGTGGATGTACCCTCCACTTGAACTGATCCACAAGAGATGTATCCTCTCTTGTTCTCAGTTACAATAACCTAAGTAGATGTACCCTCTTCTTGTACCACAAAGGATGTACCCTCCAATGTGTTACGACAAAGGATTCTCAGTCGGTTAGTGATCGAGGCCATACCCGAATCAAATAAACATGAAAATGCAGTAACTAGGAAGTGATCCTAGGTCGTTTCCCAACGAGCAGTGACAAACCAAATGTTCATAATATACTTGCAGTAACAGTAACGATTGGGGGGGGGGTTGTTTGTTTTTTGATTAAAGAGCAGAACAAGTAAATTGGAATACGAAATTACTAATATTAAAAATGGGTTGTTTCCTCTGATTCAAAAGCCATTCTCTTATCCTAGGTTATGGAGAATTTGTCCCTAACAGTCAACCACTTAATCCAACCCTATTTCAATTTACAAAGCGAAAATCAACTTAGGGTTTTCAATACGTGATTAGGCACCACATACACCAGTTAGCCCTTCGTCCATTAAGCATGAACGCAAGTTAGGCTCAGAGGCAATTAATCGAACATGAAGCGTGCACTGATTAATATTCACGAATTTGGGATAACTGGTGAAGGGAAAACTGCCAGGAAACCACATTACAAGCGAAACCTCAAAGAGAGTTGGGCTTCGTCCTCAAAAGGAAACAACACCAAAAAATCTAGCCTTCCATGGATTCAAACAGAAAACGCAAATGAAACATGAAGCAGAAACGTAAATGAACAAAAACTTAAATGAACATAAACGTAAATGAGAGTAGAAGAAGAAGCAAGAACGAAATTGTAATTAGAAACAGAAAACGTAAAATTGCATTACGTGAACAGTAGCATTAAGCAGAAAAACAAAAACCCTAAAAACAAAAGCTCTGAATAATGAATAGCATAACAGAATGCCTTGCATGAATCCCAAGGCTGCTATTTAAAAAGAGTCACTCAAAGTCATTGGGCCCTATTACAATACTCTGGCCCAAAACGAACTAAACACTGAACAACATAAAATAAAATTGCGAAATTTCCTAATTAACTAAGGTAAGCGCTGCTTAATTTGCCCTCTTCAAGTCCATAACCAAAATCCGGATTAAGCCCAATGTTTCATTAATTCCTGAAATTAGATTAAAAACATCAAATTAGCTAAATGAGCCCAAATAATAAAACTGCCTGATTAATTGACAATTAAGACCAATCAGTAATTAAAATGGTGCAAAAAGGGTTTAGAAAATAGAAGAAAATGATGGCACATCAATTAGTCCTTTGAATCCTTTATGATGGGGATACAAAAGATATCTCAGACGATTAGTCCTTTGAAATCTTTTGTATAAGGGGAAGGGAAGAATCAAAAGAATTCTCAGACTGTGTCCTTTTGAATTCTTTGAAAAGGGAGAAGGGAGACACAAAAGAATTTATGCGGTTAGTCCTTTGTTCTTTTGGAAAAGGGAGAAGAGAGACACAAAAAGAATTCAGGCAGTTAGTCCTTGTCAAATTCTTTTTGGCAAAGGGAGAAGAGAATGAAAAAGATGAATAACACACTTTTGTTTTCTGTGAAAGAACAATGTTTGGAAACCAGAAAACTTAAAAAGCTTTTGGCAAAGGAAGAAGAAGAAGAAGTTCAAGAAGATGTTCAAAAGTATAAAAAAGTTATTGAAATGAAAGTCAAGATCTTTCTTTTATAGACTCTTCATGTCTGGTCAAGAAAACCATTGGAAGAGTTATAACCTTGAGAAAAATCTGAAAACCATTGGAAGAGTTACATCTCTTGACTTTTTATTCAAAACTTGTCACTGGTAATCGATTACCAAAACCATGTAATCATTACACAAAGCATTTTATGAAAAGATGTGACTCTTCACAATTGAATTTGAATTTCAACGTTCAGATACACTGGTAATCGATTACTAATATTGTAATCGATTACACCATTTAAAAATCAATTGGAACGTTGCAAATTCAGTTAAAAGCTTTTGAAATCAAACTTTGCCACTGGTAATCGATTACCAGAGAGTAAAAACTCTGGTAACTTAGAAAATTTTGAGAAAAACTCTTTTGAAAAACAAAACTGTGCTATGTTTGTTTTTTTGAAAAATCTTTTCAATACTTCCCTTGTAAAGTCTTCTTGATTTCTTCTCTTGAATATTGAATTCATCTTCTCTTGAATCTTGAAATCAAACTTCTCTTGATTCTTGAATCTTCTTGATTTCTTCTCATGAAACTTGAAATTAATCTTGATCTTGAACTTGTTGACTCAATCTTGAAATCATTCTCTTGGGCTTTTTGTCATCATCAAAACTACTTGAATCAACTTGATTCATCATCATGAAGCTTACTTCTACATATTCTTGCAAACATAGGGTCGAACCAAGCGTAGTCTTTTAAGAAAAGGATTTTATCAAGTCAAGGTCAAAGTATGGAAGTAACCAGCTTGCGAAAGTTGGGGTAGAAGATGGGTCGACACAGCTTCTTTGACTACTGCCAACAAATGACTGAGCAATAACTTACAAAATTAGGAACCATTGATGTGTCCATGTTTTATTTCCAGTTGCACTTTGACTCTGATGAGATTTAATGAAAATTGGAGTTGATTCGACCCTATGTCCTACTGAATGTCTTGGGTAAAATATGCAATACGTCAGCAACGTATCATTCACATGCGTTCATGCTTGTTGTCATACCCTAATTTCGTCCGGGGACCTTTGCTTGATGACATGCGACTTTTATTTGGTCCTTGTAAGGTGCTTGACACCCATCATTAGGCAGTTTGTGAAATTCCAGGACATGCCGGAAAATCAAAAAAAATATTGATGCACAATCCGTAAGTTTCCGTGACACACCGGAAATCAAATGGAAGCATCGTTGCATAATTAAGTGAGGTTCCGTAACATTCCGTAAGTCAAAAAGGGGATGGTTATGTAATCCGCAAGGTTCCGTAACATTACGAAAAGAAAACAAGTATCGTTACGAAATTCGTAAGTTTCCGTAACTTTACGAAAAAAGGAATCACCAAAAAAAAACAGAAGGGGGGGTGTACTTAGTAAAAATGGGGGTGCAAATAGCACCCAGGCCCACTTGGGCCCTCCAGAAGATTCCTCCAGAAGGCTGTTGCTTCTGGAGGAAGCAACCTGGCTCGCCTGGGCGAGCTGAGCTCGCCTGGGCGAGCTGAGCTCGCCTGGGCGAGCTGGGCGGCAACCACCTCCCCTATTTTGCTATAAATAGGGGAGGAAGTGAAGAAGAAAGGGGTTCAGCCCCTTTGACACTTCTCTCTCTTTCGAATTTGCTTGGAAAAATCGTTTCCGTGAAGAAAATCTAAGCCGAGGCGCTTCCGAAATGTTTCCGTAACGTTTTCCGTGAAGAATTTCGCAAAGGTTTCAACCGTTCTTCGACGTTCTTCATTCGTTCTTCATCGTTCTTCGATCTTCAACGGGTAAGTACCTCGAACCAAGCTTTTCGATTCATTCTATGTACCCGTAGTGGTCCACATTGTGTTTCGTGCATTTTTATTCTCGTTTTGTTTACTTTTTATACCCCCTGTTGACGTGCTTAAGCCATTTTACTTAAGTCATTTCTCGCTTAACTTAAAAATAAAATAAATTTCCACCGAACGTTTGAATTGTATTATCCGTTAACTTCGGTTAAAATGAATTCCGACCGTTCGGTCGTGCCGTAACCACGTTGGAAATCAAAAAGAGGTAAAAAATAATATAATAATCAAAAATACATCTTTTAGTAAAATAAAGCGGAAAATCAATCGGACGTTTTCTCTTTGGGATTTCTCATTCTTAATCGAATTGATTAATAACTAAAGAGAAACTAAAGGCTAAAATCAATTCGCCTAGTCAAGCTCGTCCATAAAAATAGGCTTTTGAAGTTTGTCATTTCATTTTCTCACTAAGTAAAAATGGATCATTTTTAAGGTCCAACGCCTTAAAATGATCACCTCTTAAAGTAAAAAAGAATCACTTGATAAAAAAGAACTACGTAGGTCTGATTTTCTCATCCCAAATTGAGGAATACGTAGGAGCAAAGGGAAACACCCTTGTCGACCACAAAAAGAAAAAAATATAAAAAGGGTATAAAGGACATAGAGACATAAAAAGGGAACATAAAAAATCAAAGTCATGTTTGCACATTCGATTAAAGGCTGACGTCCCTTGGGGCGGACGTGTGGGGTGCTAATACCTTCCCCGTGCGTAAATACAACTCCCGAACCTTTCACTTAAAAGTTCGTAGATCGCGTCTTTTCCGGTTTTTCCGACGTTTTCCTCAAATAAACGTTGGTGGCGACTCCGCGCGTATTCCTTTCGTGGAACACGCATCCCGCGAGTCACGCGTCGCCCTCCCGCCGAAGGGTAGGTTGCGACAGTTGGCGACTCCACTGGGGACTGTTTTTAGAGAGTTAGGCCATTTAATCTTGTGCAATGTTTTACCGTGACTTATCCCTTTGTTGGTTTTCCTTCATTATGTTCTTATGTATATAAACTCTTTGTTGCTTTTAGTGCGTTTTAAAATGTATGCATGGGGTAAATATTTATTCATTTGATGCACACAAACACCAACACTATTTGCACACACTGTGAGTGAAAAAGGGCCCTATACCCGGGTTCATGGGAACATAAGGAGCGGAGGTGAATCTGTGGTCATGCTAGGTCTCCGACTTGCTTGATTACAGTGAACCCTCATCTAGAGCTTTTCTCTTTGAAAACCTATTGTTGCTAGTAGTCCCTACTGCTACAATATGTTCTTCAAAGGGGATGATACCTCTAGAAACCATCAAGAGAGATATAACTACCTTGGGGATTGTTGCTAAAAGCCTAGTTAGTTCTCTCCCTTATAGGTCCCTTAAATAGGGGCACGAAGCAAACACGCTGCGTGCCATTTTTCACACTGCCATGCATGAGTATCATATACCCTTTTGCTTATGTTCGGTAAATATTGTCATACTGTGTACATTCTCGCATTGTGTCTTTTGCATAGGCATTGCATATGGGTTCTGTCTTGATCCCTACTGTAAACAAACCAACGGAGGGTCCGTGTCGCCTTCTTAAAAACGTGCGTTGGGGCATTTTGCTACCCCTAGACGTCGTATCTAAGAAGGGGACAAATTCCCCGGACCCCCGCATTCCTAGATTGCATCTGTGTCATATGCATTCCATCATGCATTCATCCATTCCACCCATGAGATATCGGAGCTTTGATTTGCACCAGCTTTTATCTCACTTTAGTAAGCATGGGAACAAATCAAACCGGCAAGAGGTTCTACCAAGTCAAGGTCAAAAGCCCAGATACCACCAGCATCAAGGAATTAGGGCGGTTGATGGAACCCCTCCAAATGCAAGCCTTCCGCAAGACTTACGGAAAGATCTTAGGGTTGACCATAGCAGAGGTGTCCATAGAAGCCATTGCATCACTTACCCAATACTACGACCAGCCTTTGAGGTGCTTCACATTCGGGGACTTCCAATTAGTACCAACCATTGAAGAATTTGAGGAAATTCTAGGATGTCCTCTCGGGGGAAGAAAACCATATCTTTCCTCCGGATGTCTCCCCTCTTTGAGCAGAATTGCAACTGTGGTCAAGGATTCAGCAAGAGGTTTGGACCGCATAAAACAGACTCGGAACGGCATAGCGGGCCTACCACAGAAGTACCTAGAAGACAAGGCGAGGGGTATGGCCAATCAAGGAGACTGGGTCCCGTTTATGGATGTGTTAGCTTTGCTAATTTTTGGGGTCGTCCTTTTTCCAAACGTGGATGGTTTGGTAGACCTAGCAGCAATCGACGCTTTCCTTGCCTACCACCATAGCAAGGAAAGTCCGGTGGTAGCTGTCTTGGCAGATCTATTTGATACATTTGACCGAAGGTGCGAAAAGAGTAGCGCACGGATCATCTGTTGCTTACCCGCCCTCTGTGTTTGGTTGGTTTCACATTTATTCCAACAAGACACAAGACATCCATGTCCGCTCCTGAGCCATCGCTCGTGTACTGAAAAGAGGAGAATAGATTGGGACCAGCTTTTGGCCGGGATAGGAGGTAGAACAATCAGTTGGTTCCCCCGATGGAAGGAAGGAAAAGAAGGAGTCCTTTTCTCATGTGGAAGATACCCAAACATTCCGCTGGTAGGAACGAGGGGTTGTATTAACTACAATCCCACGCTCGCTATAAGACAACTAGGGTACCCCATGAGGGGAGCACCGACGGAAGAAAGCATGTCTCCTTTCCTTGTGAGGGATCTCGGCGCACAAAATTCCAAGACTATACAAAGAATCCATAAGGCATGGGAAACCCCGTTAAGGAAAGATCAAGAGCTTAGAGGCATTCGTAATGGCATCATTGGTGGGTACCACGAATGGCTGAAAGTTCATATACGAGGTTTAGATTGGCTCGCCAAGTTAAAAGTCGTCAGCGAAGAGAGTTTTGAAGCACCGGAAGAGGACGAAGAAGTCCAAGCTCTCAAAAGCGAGTTAGGAGAGGCAAAACTTGCCAAGGAGAAGTTCAAGTTGGCCGCTACACACGTTCGGAAGGAGTGTGCCGGGTTACGGGAAGAGAATGCAATTACCGCAAGAGCCCTCGAACAAGAGACCAAGAGGGCTCGCAAGGAAGAGTATGGCCGGAACAAATTTCGCGGAGCTCTATGGGGTAGCAATAGTGAACTCAAGTCGCGGAGGGAAGAAAGAGACCAGTCGCGAGCCCATAGCATGGTTCTGAAAGAGGAGTTAATTGCTTGTTCAAGGTCCAAAAGAAGTTTGTCTCAGCGTTTATGCGAGACGGAGACCAACATGCTAGCTATCATCGCCAAGTACCAAGAAGAGTTAGATCTAGCCGTGGCCCACGAGCATAGGATTGCGGACGAATATGCCCAAGTATACGCGGAAAAAGAGGCTAGAGGAAGGGTGATCGACTCTTTACACCAAGAGGCAACCATGTGGATGGATCGGTTTGCTCTTACCTTGAACGGGAGTCAAGAACTTCCCCGATTGTTAGCCAAGGCCAAAGCGATGGCAGACACCTACTCCGCCCCCGAAGAGATTCACGGGCTTCTCGGCTATTGTCAGCATATGATAGACTTAATGGCCCACATAATTAGAAATCGTTAGGAAACTTGTATGGTCTCTTAGACCTTGACTAGATATGACTTCCTTTTAGAAATAAAATGAGTTGGTCCCATGTTTCTACTCCAGAAAGCTTGTGCAAATCAAATCACTCCTACATTTCATCTCTAGCATGCATTTTCTTTCTTTACCCACTCCTCACGTTTGGTTTTTTAGGGAAAAACACCATAACTAAACGCGCCGCAAGGGATCCCTATCGCACCAGATCCAAATCTAGAACGATGGGTGATCAAGAGGAGACGCAGGAACAGATGAAAGCCGACATGTCGGCTCTGAAAGAACAAATGGCCTCCATGATGGAGGCCATGTTAGGTATGAAGCAGCTCATGGAGAAGAACGCGGTCACTGCCGCCGCTGTCAGTTCGGCTGCCGAAGCAGACCCGACTCTCTTGGCAACTACGCACCATCCTCCCTCAAACATAGTAGGACGGGGAAGGGACACGCTGGGGCACGATGGCAGCCCTCACCTGGGATACAACCGAGCGGCTTACCCTTATGGATTGCCGCCCAACTATTCACCACCCGTCTTGCAAGAAGATGCGGGCCACATTGCTTCTCCCGTCCATGAAAGAGAACCTCCTCAGCAGCCCGACGAAGTCCATAAGGACCCTCAAGATTATGCTCGAAGGGATGTCGAGTTCTATCCCCCGATCCCCGAAGGGCCGGCACCGGGCACGTTGCCTCAACCCAACATCGTAGCTTCGCCAATAGTTTTGTCCATGGAAGGGCCGCCCCCGGCAACTGAAGAAAGGAGGAAGCTCGATCTCCTTGAGGAAAGATTGAGGGCTGTGGAAGGATTTGGGGACTATCCGTTTGCAGACATGACGGATCTTTGCTTAGTACCCGATGTTGTTATTCCCCCGAAGTTCAAAGTGCCGGACTTCGACAAGTATAAAGGGACGACTTGTCCCAAAAACCATCTCAAAATGTACTGCCGTAAGATGGGCGCCCACTCTAAAGATGAAAAGCTGTTGATACACTTCTTTCAGGATAGCTTGGTCGGAGCTGCGGTAGTGTGGTACACTAATTTGGAAGCTTCCCGTATCCGTACTTGGAAGGATCTGATTACCGCCTTCCTAAGGCAGTATCAGTATAATTCTGATATGGCTCCTGACCGTACTCAACTGCAGAATATGTTCAAGAAAGAGGGTGAAACCTTTAAAGAATATGCGCAGCGATGGAGGGATTTGGCGGCACAAGTAGCTCCTCCCATGGTTGAGAGAGAGATGATCACCATGATGGTAGACACTCTGCCAGTGTTCTACTATGAGAAGCTAGTGGGTTACATGCCATCCAGCTTTGCGGATCTGGTGTTTGCTGGGGAAAGAATCGAGGTTGGATTGAAAAGAGGAAAGTTTGATTACCTTTCCTCCACAAACGCGAATGCCAAAAGAATCGGGGCAACAGGGGCAAAAAGGAAGGAAGGAGATACCCATGCCGTCTCTTCAACACCCGCGTGGGTCAAACCCCAGCAAACACCTCATGGTACCCATCAGTACGCGCAACATCACCCAAGCTTCTCGGCTCATGCTGGGAACGCCTCTAGTTCAACACCCGCGCAGCCTAAGGCACCCACCCAGAGGGAAGCTCCCCAAGTTCCAACTCCGAACACGTCTCGACTGGCCGGTAATTCCAACACGACAAGGAACTTCCCTCCGAGGCCATTGCCGGAATTCACCCCGCTCCCAATGACGTACGAAGATCTTCTACCATCCCTCATCGCCAATCATTTGGCCGTGGTAACTCCCGGAAGGGTCCTCGAACCCCCTTTCCCGAAGTGGTATGACCCTAACGCAACTTGCAAGTACCATGGGGGTGTCCCGGGGCATTCCGTCGAAAAATGCTTGGCCCTCAAGTACAAGGTCCAACATTTAATGGATGCTGGATGGCTGACTTTCCAAGAGGATCGGCCCAATGTGAGAACCAACCCGCTCGCCAATCATGGAGGGGGAGCAGTTAATGCAGTTGAATCCGATAGGCCGCACAGGTCTAAACCTTTAAGAGATGTGGCAACCCCTAGGAGGTTTATCTTTGAGGCCCTACAAAAGGGAGGTGTGATTCCCCATAGTGGGTGTAAGGAGGATTCCTGTCTGCTACATTCCGGCGAGATGCATGACATGGAGACGTGTTTGGAAGTAGAGGAATTGTTACAGCGGATGATAGATCAAGGTCGACTGGAAGTCGGCATTGAAGGAAAAGAAGAGCAGCACATATGCATGCAATCTACGGAGGGGAGCGGTGTTGCGAAGCCCAAACCCTTGGTGATATACTTCACTAAAAACGCAGCTTCGCAAAAGCCCGGACACCCCTTAATGGCCAAACCTGTTCCTTTCCCGTACCAAAATAGTCACGCGGTCCCGTGGAGATATACACCTCCGGGGAAGAAGGAAGAAGAAGTCACTGACGTCAGCTCGCTGTCAGCTAAAGTAACAAATATCACGGGACTGAGTGGTGTGACCCGTAGTGGTCGTGTGTTCGCACCTCCGGACCTACCAGTCCAACCCGCCGACGTCAAGGGAAAAGGAAAAGTGGTGGAGGAACAAGATGGCGAAGCACCCCCCGCTTCGAATAAAGATATTCCAGCAAAGGGGCCCCCGGAGAAAAGGGATGGTAGAAAGGAGGTGTCGCTAGAGGAAGCCAGCGAATTCCTTCGGATAATTCAGCAGAGCGAATTCAAGGTTATCGAACAGCTCAACAAAACCCCGGCTAGGGTCTCGCTATTGGAGTTACTTATGAGCTCCGAGCCTCATCGGGCTCTGCTGGTAAAAGTGCTGAACGAGGCTCACGTGGCCCAAGATATCTCGGTAGAAGGTTTCGGAGGGCTGGTCAACAATATCACTGCCAACAACTATCTTGCCTTCGCCGAGGAAGAAATCCCCGCCGAGGGGAGAGGGCATAATAAGGCTTTACACGTATCAGTCAAGTGTATGGACCATATCGTAGCCAAGGTGCTCATCGATAATGGTTCCAATTTAAACGTGATGCCTAAGAGCACTTTGGAGAAGTTACCATTCAATGCTTCCCACTTAAAACCAAGTTCAATGGTGGTTCGGGCCTTCGACGGCACTCGCCGAGAGGTTAGGGGAGAGATCGATCTCCCAGTACAAATAGGCCCTCACACCTGTCAAGTCACCTTCCAAATAATGGATATTAACCCCCCCTACAGCTGCCTGTTGGGGCGCCCGTGGATCCACTCAGTGGGAGTTGTGCCTTCTACACTCCACCAAAAGCTGAAATTCGTAGTGGAGGGGCACTTGGTCATCGTGTCAGGCGAGGAAGATATCTTGGTAAGCTGCCCATCCTCCATGCCTTATGTGGAAGCCGCAGAAGAATCGTTAGAAACCGCTTTCCAGTCTTTTGAGGTGGTCAGCATTTCCTCCGTGGACTCCCTCTTTGGACAACCTTGTCTGTCCGATGCGGCGGTAATGATGGCCCGAGTTATGTTGGGGAACGGTTATGAACCCGGGATGGGTTTAGGCAAAGACAATGGCGGCATAACTAGCCTGATAAAAACCCAAGGAAATCGTGGGAAGTATGGTTTAGGCTATAAGCCCACTCAGGCGGACATGAAAAGAAGCATCGCGGGAAGGAAGAACAGTGGTCAGAGCTCGCGTTGGAGACAAGAAAGTGAAGGAAGCCCGCCCTGCCACATAAGTAGAAGCTTTATAAGTGCGGGTCTGGGAGACGAAGGTCAAGTGTTCGCGATATGCGAAGATGATGTTCCGAGTACTTTGGATTTGGTCCGACCATGCCCTCCTGATTTCCAGCTGGGAAATTGGCGAGTGGAGGAACGCCCCGGCATTTACGCAACAAGCATAATGTAAACCTTTACGGTTTTAAAAGCTCTATAGTTGGGCCTAGGCTTTAGAGTTTTTCCTTTTGTTAAGGCTTTGTGTCTTTTGTTTTTGAATTTATAATACAAGGATCTTTCTTCATCGGTTCCTGGTCTCTACCCATTCTCATTCATTTGCATGTTTACTTCTTTTTCTGAAACGGCAGATCCGATGACGAGTCCCCCGAAGGTACTAATACCTGGGACCCGTCTATCGACTTCGAGCAAGAAATGAATCAAACGGAAGGTGAAGGAAATGAGGATGTGGGACTTCCCCCAGAACTAGAAAGAATGGTCGCCCATGAGGACAAGAAATGGGGCCTCATCAAGAAGAAACAGAGCTAGTAGACTTAGGAATTGGCAGTGGAAAGAGGGAAGTAAAGATAGGTACAGGTATTACCGCACCTATCCGTGAAGAATTAATAATCCTGCTAAAAGACTACCAAGACATCTTTGCTTGGTCGTACCAAGATATGCCCGGTTTGAGTTCTGACATTGTACAGCACCGATTACCTCTAAATCCCGAGTGTTCCCCGGTAAAACAGAAACTGAGGAGGATGAAGCCCGAAATATCCTTGAAGATAAAGGAAGAAGTGAAGAAGCAATTTGACGCTGGATTTCTGGCCGTCGCTCGGTATCCAGAATGGGTTGCCAACATCGTACCAGTTCCTAAAAAAGATGGGAAAGTACGAATGTGTGTAGATTATCGGGACCTGAATCGGGCCAGTCCCAAGGACAATTTTCCTTTACCACACATCGATATCCTCGTAGATAACACGGCCAATTTCGCTTTATTTTCCTTCATGGACGGTTTCTCTGGTTACAATCAGATAAAGATGGCGCCCGAGGATATGGAAAAGACTACTTTCGTCACCCTGTGGGGAACGTTCTGTTACAAGGTGATGTCCTTTGGACTCAAGAATGCCGGGGCAACTTATCAACGGGCCATGGTAGCTTTGTTCCATGATATGATGCATCAAGAGATCGAGGTCTACGTGGACGACATAATTGCTAAATCTAAATCCGAGGAAGAACACCTTGTCAACCTGCGGAAATTGTTCGAAAGGCTTAAGAAATATCAATTAAGGTTGAACCCCGCTAAGTGTACCTTTGGGGTCAAATCAGGGAAATTGCTTGGTTTCATTGTAAGCCAGAAAGGGATAGAGGTAGACCCCGAAAAAGTGAAGGCTATCCTTGAGATGCCAGAACCCCGTACAGAGAGGTAAGTCCGAGGTTTCCTGGGGCGCTTGAATTATATTGCCAGATTCATATCGCAGCTCACCGCCATTTGTGAGCCGTTGTTTAAACTCTTGCGCAAAAACCAAACTGATCGGTGGAATGAGGATTGCCAAGAGGCGTTTGGAAGGATCAAAAAGTGCCTAATGAATCCTCCCGTGCTTATGCCACCAGTACCTGGAAGGCCTCTCATTTTGTACATGACAATCTTGGACGAGTCAATGGGGTGTATGCTGGGGCAACATGACGAATCCGGGAAGAAAGAGCGCGCTGTTTACTACCTAAGTAAGAAGTTCACGACCTGTGAGATGAATTACTCCTTGCTCGAAAGAACGTGTTGTGCTTTAGTATGGGCATCCCATCGCCTAAGGCAGTACATGCTGAGCCATACTACCTGGTTGATATCCAAAATGGACCCGGTTAAGTACATCTTTGAAAAGCAGCCCTCACAGGACGAATCACCCGGTGGCAAGTCTTGCTATCTGAGTTTGATATAGTCTACGTCACCCAAAAGGCGATAAAAGGAAGCGCTTTGGCAGATTATTTGGCTCAACAGCCTCTTAACGACTACCAGCCCATGCATCCGGAATTCCCGGATGAGGACATCATGGCCTTGTTCGAGGAAAAGTTGGACGAAGATCGGGACAAATGGACTGTATGGTTTGACGGAGCGTCAAACATTCTAGGTCATGGCGTTGGGGCAGTGTTGGTCTCTCCGGACAATCAATGTGTACCTTTCACAGCCAGGTTAGGATTCGACTGCACCAACAACATGGCCGAATATGAAGCATGTGCCCTAGCCGTCCAGGCAGCAATTGACTCCAATGTCAAACTACTCAAGGTGTACGGCGACTCAGCGTTGGTAATCCATCAGCTGAGAGGGGAATGGGAAACTAGAGATCCCAAGCTGATACCCTACAAAGCCTATATCAAGGAATTGGCTAAGACTTTCGATGAGATCTCTTTCCATCATGTTCCCCGCGAGGAAAATCAAATGGCGGATGCACTTGCTACGTTGGCATCTATGTTCCAGCTAACACCGCACGGGGACCTACCCTACATTGAATTTCAGTGTCGTGGCAAACCCGCACATTGTTGCCAAGTGGAAGAGGAACGGGACGGAAAGCCTTGGTATTACGACATCAAGCGATATGTCGTAAGCAAAGAATACCCGCCAGAGATTGCCGACAACGATAAAAGGACATTGAGGAGGTTGGCAGCCAGTTTCTTCATGAGCGGAAGCACACTGTATAAGAGAAATCACGACATGACACTCCTGCGGTGTGTGGATGCCAAGGAGGCAAATCACATGATCGAGGAAGTCCATGAGGGCTCGTTTGGAACGCACGCCAACGGGCATGCTATGGCCAGGAAGATCTTAAGAGCAGGTTATTACTGGCTTACCATGGAAAGTGATTGTTGTGTCCATGTGAGGAAGTGCCACAAATGTCAAGCATTCGCAGATAATGTCAATGCCCCACCACATCCTCTGAATGTCATGTCTGCCCCTTGGCCCTTCTCCATGTGGGGAATAGATGTCATCGGGGCCATTGAGCCCAAGGCCTCGAATGGTCATCGCTTCATCCTCGTAGCGATAGATTATTTCACCAAGTGGGTCGAGGCGGCTTCCTACACCAATGTCACGAGGAATGTGGTGGTCAGGTTCATTAAGAAGGAGATCATCTGCCGATATGGTTTGCCAAGGAAGATTATCACGGACAACGGCACCAACCTGAATAACAAGATGATGGGGGAAATGTGCGAGGAGTTTAAAATCCAGCATCACAATTCCACACCCTACCGGCCAAAGATGAATGGAGCCGTGGAAGCAGCCAATAAGAATATCAAAAAGATTATCCAAAAGATGACTGTGTCATACAAGGATTGGCACGAGATGCTCCCATTCGCGTTACACGGTTACCGGACTTCAGTGCGAACGTCAACTGGGGCAACGCCATTCTCATTGGTATATGGGATGGAGGCGGTGTTACCGTTTGAGGTAGAAGTCCCGTCATTAAGGATCTTGGCAGAATCCGGATTAAAGGAATCAGAGTGGGCTCAAACACGCTACGATCAGCTCAACCTCATTGAGGGTAAGCGCTTAACGGCCATGAGTCATGGGCGCTTATACCAGCAAAGAATGAAGAGTGCATTCGATAAGAAAGTACGCTTACGCAAGTTCCATGAGGGAGACCTTGTGCTAAAGAAAATGTCCCATGCTGTCAAGGACCATCGAGGGAAATGGGCCCCGAACTACGAGGGGCCTTTTGTTGTGAAGAGGGCTTTTTCCGGAGGAGCCCTGGTGCTTACCAACATGGATGGCGAAGAGCTACCTTCACCCGTGAACTCCGATGTCGTCAAACAATATTATGCTTAGAAGCTGGGGCAATTAAGGATGTCGCTGCATGTTCTTTATCTTTATGCGTTTTCTGGATTTCCCCCAGGGATTTCCTGTCTGTTGTATCTCTCGTTACAATCTTTCAAAGAAATGAACATGGATTCAAGGCTTTTAGTCCTCACGTTAGTTTCACACCTTGCGTTAATCTGTGATCGCCTGAGCCCTTCCGCTCAGTTCATGGGATCCCCCAAGCGCTTAATTAGAATTGAACCTGAACCAACTTTCCCTAAATTTTCTGCGTTTGAAAAACATTCATGCATACGCATACGCATACGCATGTATATTGTTGTGGTAAAACAGGGGCAGGATCACCTTGGGCTACCTTCTGGAGTAGAGACAAAACATGAACGGCAGAAACCAATCAAGGTAGGGTAATGGCGCGGTCAAGATTGGCCATACCTGGTTGTTTATTACTTGCAGGTACTTAAGGACGAATGCGAGCGGGGATGGGGTCACGACCGACCGATCGTTGCCCTTCTCTGTGCGAAACAAGCAGAGAATGTCGCTGCAAGGCAGCCCCGTATCCTTTGTATTTTGCAGCTTTCTTTTACTATTTGTTTGTTTCAAAAAGAAAAAATATAATAATAAAATAAGTAAAGGGGGGCGTTTTTACATTCAAAAACTTCTTTTCCCCCCCTTTCAAAAGCCATACCCACGGGATTGACGAGTTTGCAGCCCCAGGGTCATCCTTTTTCGCATTTTTTTGATTCCGTTTTGCGCTTTTGTTCATCACCAACAAGTAAGTGTTCCATCCCTAAGCTTTCTAGCTTTTCATTGGTGTATTTTGATCTCCTTTTGGTGCTCTAAATTGTGGGAATGTGCTCAAATATATGGGGCAATTTTGGTTTGTTTTCTTGCTTGATTAGGTTGAATTAGGGGTTGGTATGGGATGGCCCTAGGCCTATAATGCATTTTGAAACAATGGGACATGCCACATTGTCCCCGTTCTCTTGCTATTGACGCCTAAACGCGCGCCCACCAAGTGTTCGGTGAAATGCCTCAATGGCATTAGCGCGTGACTTTTGTAAGGAAACAACCCATGGGGTATTTTGGTTTGTGCATATTTTCTATTTTTGGAATATGTATTCATTCCCGAAAAAGGCTAGAGTAATTGCCCCACATATACCCTAGGCCTAGAAACTAAAATTTTATGCAAAAAGAACACAAAAGGAGGTGCATATTGGGTAAAGTTACCCTTTTTGGCCAGCAATCAGCTATGGGCCACGCTACAATAATTTCCCTACGCCTAGATGTTTAGGAATTTTGCTCGTCATGAATGTGTAGGTTTAGAATAGGTAGCAAAATACCTTTGGCAATTTACACTTTGGGTATGATAGCAAAATACTTGGATGTATGTGCATATAATTTTTGGTAGTCAAAATGTCTCACAAAAAATATACATAAATATGTTGCATGTTATGTAAAGAAAATACATTACAAAAAAATGTATACCCTTTAATTTGAATACAATTTTAGTCAGCAAAGGAAAATATACTTGAATTTGCATGCGGCTTTAGGTAGCAAAAACTTGAAAAGAGCATGGAATGTAGCACCTTATTGTGTAGATAGTCAAGATTCATCATGAAGTTTGTGTATGTATAGGTATTAGAAATACCAAGATGTGCACATGTGCAATTTTTGGTACCCCAAAATGCTTTGAGTATGCATGTATGTAAATTTAGCCAAGGAGATGTGTGTGATGTAAGTAACAAATACACCTTGGAAGTACGTGTAAATAATCTAGGTAACGAAGCTGCCTTGATTGTATATGGGTGCATTTTTCTTAGTTAATAGAATGTCTTATGCAAGAGAACGTTCGTAAGGAAATATGCGCATAAGCTTGCTCTAAATTTACATTGATGTTTGTATTTATGGGAGGAGGTTATATGCCATTTTTGCTTTAAGAGTAGTGTCCCACTGGTAAAATTAACTTTCCAAATGTTTGCCTTCGCAGGAATGGCCCCGAGGAAGCTTGCCTCAAAGAGGTCCAGGAAGGACAAGGCGGCCGAAGGAACTAGTTCCGCTCCGGAGTACGACAGTCACCGCTTTAGGAGCGCTGTACACCAGCAGCGCTTCGAAGCCATCAAGGGATGGTCGTTTCTCCGAGAGCGACGCGTCCAGCTCAGGGACGACGAGTATACTGATTTTCAGGAGGAAATAGGGCGCCGGCGGTGGGCACCACTGGTTACTCCTATGGCCAAGTTTGATCCAGAAATAGTCCTTGAGTTTTATGCCAATGCTTGGCCAACAGAGGAGGGCGTGCGTGACATGAGATCCTGGGTTAGGGGTCAGTGGATCCCGTTCGATGCAGACGCTATCAGCCAGCTCCTGGGATATCCGATGGTGTTGGAAGAGGGCCAGGAATGCGAGTATGGCCAGAGGAGGAACCGGTCTGATGGGTTCGATGAGGAGGCCATCGCCCAGCTGCTATGTATACCGGGGCAGGATTTTGCCCGGACTGCTGCAGGGAGGCGAGTGCGAATCATGCGCACCAACATGACCACCCTGACCCAGATATGGATGACGTTGCTCCTCAGCAACATCCTGCCCACCGATCATAATTCCGACCTCCCCATGCCTAAGTGCCAGCTGGTGTACGCCATCCTGTCACGGATGAGCATCCATGTGGCTCAGTTGATCGCTGATGCCATCTATATTTTTGCAGGTATGGCGCCCACTAGGCACCCTTTGGACCCAGATAAGTCCAACAGGGCCCTGGGATTCCCCGCACTGATCACAGGACTCTGCCAGTCGTTCGGAGTCCCCGTTGCACCTACCAAGGTGATTCGGCCGCCCATCACCCGGGCTTTTATTGAGAAGTACTGTACCCAGAGACAGGCTCAGGGTGATGCTCCACAGGCCGCAGGCGCGCCCCCACCACCTCATCAGGCTGGCCAGGCTGGGGCATTTGACATGGAGCAGTATTTACGGCATTTGGTTCGCCAGCAGGCGGCCAACCACCGAGCACATGTACGGACCCATGATTGTCTGTACCAGATGAGCCTTAGCATGCAGAGCCAGGGCTTCGCTTCTTTTTCATGCCCTACTCCAGAGCAGTTCAGGGCAGAGGTTGCATGGCCCGGAGATTGGCCCGAGGCCCAAGCAGGAGAGGCACCCCCAGAAGCTCCCGGCGATGGAGAAGAAGCCCACGAGGATGAGGAGATGGCCGATTTGCTTGACTTCTTGGGAGGGAGTGGAGATACGTGACTGGGAGATCCCCAGATTCATGTTTTCTTTCATATTTCTTTTATCATTTTTATTCTATGACTTGAGAGACTAATGTTTGTTTTTGTTGTTTCGATTGTCATTTGTACAGCGCATACATTTTTGTTTAGATTGTTGCGTTAGTATTTATATATCATTACTATCGATGATGTTTGAAATTCTGGAACCGTGTAGAGTTCTTCGTTTAGGAACATCGTCCAAAAGTATATATGTAAAATAAACAAAAAAAATCATGATAAAAATAAAAATAGAAAAGAAAAGAAAATGAAATAGAAAGGAGAGCAGATAAGAAAAAAAAAGAGAGAAAGCAAGTAAGGAAAAAAGGTAGAAAAAGAGAAAATAAGTTGTCTAGCTAAAAACCGACATGCTTTTGAAAAGAGATGATTTCCAACTCTTCTTCGAAAAAATTCATTGATCATAACCGATTTTTGAAGAGAAAAAACGTGTCTACACCTGAAGGGTGAATGCTGTGAAATTTCCCCGGACGCCCGAAATGGACCCGGATGAATGCACAAATTGATAAAAGAACATATTTTGGAAACGTTGGGTTGACTAAAATAGAGGAAATGAATCCTGAGCCCTAGCATCACATGACCATAAAAGTTTGACACTTGAGTGTCCACATAGGTGCATGCGTGGCCAGTTTTGCATAAAATTTCCAAATCATCATTTTTGCATTTGTGTCATGGAAATAGTGTGGGGCATCCCTTTTATCCTTGAACCAAACCAAACCCCGACATGTATCATGTCTAGCCATTCTACAAACCTTGAGCCAAAATCCTGACTCACCATAAACCTTGACCTAGGGTGAGAATGTCAATCCTTACCCTCGGAAGCAAAAAAGAAAAAAAGAAGGAAAATTTCCAATCAAAGAGAAAGCAAAAAAAGGAAAAGAAAGGAAATTCCCAATCAAAGAGTGGGAGAAAGCAAAAGAAAAGAAAGAAAATTCCCAACCAAAGAATGGGAGAAAGTAAAAAAGAAGGAAAGAAAGTTCTTGATCGAAGAAGCTAGAAGAAATATGCAGAGAGGTCTTTGGACCGGACAATATCTGAACAATACAGAATTGTCACCAAATGAACGAAAAAAGAAGGAAAGGGAACCACGACCTAAAATAGTCTTCTCCCTTTGATTACCAACCAAAATCCCGTGCGCTAGCGACTTTTTTTCTCGCCCCGCACTAAACAAAAACAGGAAAAGAAAAAAAGCCAGAAAAATCAAAAGCCAAAAAACACACAAAAGCCGAAAGAAGAACCCACCAAAAGAACCCATTCCCAAGGGAAGTCCTATTGATCCATGATCACGCATGTAATTTTTGATTTGATAGGAAATAATTTGCAAAGTCAATTCATGACATATCTATGGTTCGGAATTAGGATGAAACACTTACTTGTGCGAGATTGATACACTTTGAGTGGATTTCTTCTATTTTTGTCGAACCCAGTGTTTCCTCTAAATGGTCATTTAGAAACGAAATGCTAACATCCAAAATCTCATTTATGGTTATGGGAGATTTCATCAGCAGACTCTCCTTCCCCGGTAGACGCATTGTTTTTCACTCAAAAAAGCATATGCTGCTCTAAATCAGTTGGAATATTTGTCTCTTTGCTAAAGCATGTTTGCATTTTAGTGGAGAAAACACCGAGACTTTTCCCAGTCTCACAAGTTATCCAGAACTACGTACGTCTGAGTTCCTCATTGGAGGATACGTAGGAGCAAGAGCCTCGCTTTTGTCGACCACACCGCCTTTTGTTGCCATGACTCAAGAGCTGATAGCCCGCGGAGACACCTTACGGTTATCCGCACCTCGTCATTCAGTGACCCCAAGTGTGATTCACGAGCAGAGACCAATATGGTCATCTGCGCCCTTTCCGGAGATGTCAGCATTTTCCGATGGAGACTTTTCAAGTCTCACAAGTTATCAGAACTACGTAGGTCTGAATTCCTCATTGGAGGATACGTAGGAGCAAGAGCCTTGCTTTTGTCGGCCGCCCATAATCTTTGTCATACTGACCCTGGAGGTCATGTGACGTGCACCTTGTATATCCAGAGCGCGGCCCGATGATACGCGGAGATACTTACAGTTATCGCACCCTTTGTCATCCCAGAGGCGGCGGGCCCGATGACAAGCAGAGACCAAGTTTGGTCATTCTGACCTTGTATATCCAGAGCGGGGCCGATGATACGCGGAGATACCTTACGGTTACGCCCTTTGTCATCCAGAGGCGGCGGGACCCGATGACAAGCAGAGACCAAGTTTGGTCATTCTGCACCCTTGTATCATCCAGAGGCGGCGGGCCCGATGATACGCGGAGATACCTTACGGTTATCCGCACCCTTTTGTCATCCAAAGGCGGCGGGCCCGATGACAAGCAGAGACCAAGTTTGGTCATTCTGCACCCTTGTATCATCCAGAGGCGGCGGGCCCGATGATACGCGGAGATACCTTACGGTTATCCGCACCCTTTTGTCATCCAGAGGCGGCGGGCCCGATGACAAGCAGAGACCAAGTTTGGTCATTCTGCACCCTTGTATCATCCAGAGGCGGCGGGCCCGATGATACGCGGAGATACCTTACGGTTATTCGCACCCTTTTGTCATCCAGAGGCGGCGGGCCCGATGACAAGCAGAGACCAAGTTTGGTCATTCTGCGCCCTTGTATCATCCAGAGGCGGCGGGCCCGATGATACGCGGAGATACCTTACGGTTATTCGCACCCTTTTGTCATCCAGAGGCGGCGGGCCCGATGACAAGCAGAGACCAAGTT